>NC_133752.1:87421880-87439658 GCF_036562045.2 Rhinolophus sinicus
ATTGCAGCTTTGTTTACGGTGGCCAAGACATGGAAACAACCAAAATGTCCTTCTATAGATGAATGGATAACGAAGTTGTGGTATATATACACAATGGAATAGTATTCGACGGTAAGAAAAGATGATATAGGAACATTTGTGACAACATGGATGGATCTTGAGAGTGTAATGCTGAGCGAAATAAGTCAGACAGAAAAAGCAGAGAACTATGTGATGTCACTGATATGTGGTATATAAACCAAAAACAACAAAAGAACAAGACAAACAAATGAGAAACAGAAACTCATAGACACAGACAACAGTTTAGTGGTTACCAGAGGGTAAGGGGGGTGGGTGTGGGAGATGAGGGTAAGGGGGATCAAATATATGGTGATGGAAGGAGAACTGACTCTGGGTGATGAACGCACAATGGGATTTACAGATGACATAATACAGAATTGTACACGTGAAATCTAGGTTATTTTACTAGCAATTGTCACCACAATAAATTTAAAAAGAAAAGAAAAGAAAAGAAAAGAAAGCAACATACATACAGAGAACATTTTGTTGCTTGCCAGCTGGAAGGGGGTTCGTGAAGTGGGTTAAAAGGGGAGAGATTAAAAAGTACAAATTGGTAGTTCCTAAATAGTCATGGGGATGTAATGTAAAGCATAGGGAATATAGTTAATACTGTCACAATAACTCCGTACAGTGCCAGGTGGGTGCTGCACGAGTCAGGGGGATCACTTTCTTAAATTATATAAATTCTAACCACTGTGCAGTACACATGAAATTAATGTAAAATAATACTGAATGTCAAAAAATCGAAAAATTTGTAAGCATACCCAAAACTGATTAAGCTTATACCAAAATAATGAGGGACTATAGATTCCTAGGGGAAGAAATTAGGATCACGACAGAATTATCAGCCACCATAAGCTCTACCGTGTAAATCGAAAGTTTAATTACGACAGGTTTCAACGAATTCGATCAATAGCCCTCTTTCTCTAGAAGACTCTCATCTCAGGATTCCCCCCAGGTGAGATATTACCGGGGTTAAGATATTTGATTCACACAATGTTGAGAGGAAGCATCTGGACTGGGAAGAAAGGGTAGTTCCAGCTGACAAGCCTTCCAACAAGATAAGGGGTGTACTTGTGAAAGGAATTTCAGAACACTTCCATAGGTCAGGTCAGGTCAGGTCCGAAGCAATAGGAAGTTATTCAAAAGAGCAAACAAACATGGAAAGGCGAATAGCGGACAATGTGAAGCTTATGAAAAACTTATGCATTCTGAGAGAAAAGCAGGACAAAGTATGCTGGTCAGCATCCTAAGGGTGAGGAGCTGCCAAGATCTGAAAATAACGCTACGCTCACAGTAACAGTGGTAAGAATCCCCGTAAAATGTACAAGATGAGCCGATCCATAGCAAGTCATGGTTTATGAGTGTGTGGTTGAGGGCGCTGTCTATGAGGGACTCGAGGGGAAAAAGGAACGTACAGAAGACCTCAGTAAGGGGGTGAGGGCTGCCACTGTAGATGAGGGAATGTGGTTTGAAGCACTGGGATGTAGGGAGCTGAGAGCATTTAAAAAGAGGAATAGAAAAGGGTCAAGGACTGACTATCAGGGCTGCTGTTTAGAAAAGAGTTGGGCTGAGAAGACCACAGAAAGGGTGTGGGCATCCTCATCAGTTGCTGCGAAGAAGTAAAGCAGGATAAGGACTAAAGAAAGAGATGACCCTGAAAACTGTTTTAGCGCAGTCATAAGGGCAGAAAGTCAGATTCTTCTGTAAAAGAAGAGAATAAGTGGCGAAAATATGGACCTGGGGATGAGGCCACACATTAAAGAGGGTTAGAGTCCAAGGAGAAAAACAGGATGACAGAAAAAGTCACAGGAATCAAGAAACAGTTTTGTTTTCATATAACATAGAGGAGATGAACTTTAGTTAAAGAGAAAAATATTTACTAGAAACGGAGAAATTGAAACCTATGGAAGAACGCTTACAGAGAATGAGAGTCTTCATCTGATGCTCACGTCAGATGATCACAATAATGTAAGGTGGACTGCAGGGAAGTTTCAGTGATTATCGTAGAAAAATGTGATTCCATAAACCCTGGAAAATCTTGAGCTGTAGATGAAAATGTCTCTGGAGGCATTTCTACAAACCGAAATGTAAATAAGCCACTATTTAAATCAGGTTTAACACTTAGTATTTTTACATGTGAAAACCTCTGTTTTTAAGAAAGTTTGGCAATTTAAATTCCAGGAAACCAATGATGACACTGTAAAATCAATTTGAGCTGTTTTAAGAAAAGTCATTGTTTTTGAAATCTGTCCTTACTGGCATCAGGTTTATAAACTACATTTTATACACCTGTCTACACATATTACTAATGAACTCATGAGGAATAATATTTTAGAGAAAGAAAAGTGAATCTCTAGATTTTCAAAACTAACTTTCTTTAAAAATGTTTTTCAAAGTCTCAGGATGGAAAGAAACAATTAGAGTACTATAAGAAGTTAACAGAATCTCTGCAATATGATTTGAATCAACACAAGAAGACAAATGATGGATTAGAGAAAGAGGTTACCAGGTAAGGTTTTGATATTTCAGATCATGTCAACCATTAATTACTATTTAACTATAACTCTTCCTTGATGAAAACCTAAGTACAAATGTATTTCATATCTGTAATTTTCATAGTTAAACACATTATCCTACTTAAAAATTTACTTCAGAAACTCACAGCACAATCAAACTTGTGTGAATGCCAAAATGTTATACCTACTCTTTAATGATTCCTGTAACTATAATGACAGTGTCTTTTGCATATACTGTCAACTGCGCTCTTCCTGGTCTCCCTTGAATCTTTATTTCTGCAAGATGTCTTTGCTCTCTTTGGTAATCTTTCCTTCTTTAATAGTGTTCTTCCCTTCGGCATTCTAACAGTTTAATGTCTAAAAACCTATCTGTGGTTTTGTTTAACATCATCAGAAGTGTTATTGATTTGGCTTCTGTGTTCTTTCTACTTTTTTCAGTTATAAAACATGTCATACATACCAAACCAGATGTATAACCTAAAGAAGAATGAGATGAGTAATCGTCTCACTCAGATAATAATGGAAGTTTCCCAACATCTGGGAAGCCCGCACGTGGCGTGCCCTTGCTGCAAACTGAATGAAGTTTTTTCTCTGATTCTCCTCAGTGTTTATTTTCCCTCATGTCACTGTCTTTCTCTGCATTGTTTTGGATTCTTCTCATTTTATTAAATTGTGCTGGCAAAGATCTCTTCTTAAAACAGACTTGAAGAGACTGTTACACCTTATCTCTCCAGTGTCCTTTCTTCTAAAGCCCTGCCCTTTCCTTTCCACTCTGACCAGATTTTTCCTTCCGGTTTCTCTTTCTATTTTGAATGATTTCTTTTCTTCCTGTAGACTGTGGTCAGTAGGCTCCGAATGGTATTTTTCTGTCTTTTCGAAACACCCACATATATTATACTTTCCTTCTTCACCTTTGATACTGATCTCTGCTTTATAGCTGATATTTAATAATAGGGTAACGTTTGATACTAACAATCTTAAGCGGATGTTAATAATACTTTAATTATAAGAACCTTTCATCGTTACAATATGATGTCTGTATCATATGTATCACAATTGTTTTATGTTACTCATTTAAGATTATAATTTAATAAGTATGCTCTCAAACTATTATACTGGAATAAATAGGAGAGGTTCATAATTTATAGGTTTGTTTATTTTGTATGATAGACATAATCTCTCTTTAAATAATTATTAAATATTTGTCTTAAAGAATTTGACTTACTCATTTTCTACAATTCTGCAGACTGAAGACACTCTTTCAGAATACAAGGATGCTACATGACAATCAAAATGGAGAGGTTAGTGTCCTTGGAGATTTAGAACCCAATCAATCAGAAATGGATATTCAGAAAAATAGGTTAAAACAGAAGGTAATTTATAATCCGTTTGGAACCCAAAAATCACTTAATTTGGGGAAATATAAACCACTCAATGCTTTTAGCAGTATGATATAGATTTTTCCTTAATTTCATAGACAGAAGCAGTGAAAAAGACCGCTATTTTTCTATATAATTTTTCTTTAAAAGGGCATTCTGTTACCTCTCCTATGTCTCAACCCTGGCTAGTTATCTAAAGCCAAGAAGGACTCTGTTGCATGACCCCCAAAGCACTGGCTCCAAATCAGCTTCTTTCTTCTTTCTTTCTTTCTTTGTTTCTTTTTTCCTTCCTTTCTTTCTTTCTTTCTTTCTTTCTTTCTTTCTTTCTTTTTTCCTTCCTTCCTTCCTTCCTTCCTTCCTTCCTTCCTTCCTTCCTTCCTTCCTTCCTTCCTTCCTTCCGTTCATTCGTAACAGCTTGATTGAGATATAATGAACATAGCATGCAGTTCACTCATTTAAACTGTCCAGTGCAGTGCTTTTAGTGTGTTCAAAGCTTTATGCAGTGGTCATCACAAGCAGTTTTAGAACATTTTCATGACCCTGGAAAGTATCCTTGTACCTGTTAGCTTTCACTGTGTGCCAGTCTGCCCTTCCCACTCTTCCTAGCCCTAGGGAACCACTAGTGTACTCTCTGCTCCATATTGTGGTTTTGATTTATTTTTTTCTGATGACTAACGATCCTGAGCAATCTTCTCACAGGCGTATTATCCATTCATATATCTTCCTTGAAGAATTGATTATTCAATTCCATTGCCCATTAAAATTGGATAGTCTTTTTCTTGCTGAATTGTAAGAATCTTTGTATAACCTAGATACAAATTAGTTATCACATACAGGATTTTCAAATATTTCTCCCTTTCATTAGCTTGCTTTTTAGTTTTTCAATGTGTCCTTTAAAGCATAGCATTTTTTTATGCATGATTATTACAAGCTTTCAATTTGTAAAACATAATAATAATAATAATAATAATAGTTGCAAAACGCATTACAGCAAAGTGCAATAAAAGAAGATATGTCTGTAATTTATACTGCATAAGTTATGTTGCTTATTATATCTTTTTATAATCCAGAAGTTGTGTCTATTTTTTCCTTAACTCCCCAATGGAGTGGCTGAAATAAACCACAGTTATTTGGTTCACAAATCCATACTTAAGAAGAGTGTGGCCAGGGCCGTCTGTCTCTGTTCCCCTCAGCTTCAACTGGGGCAGCTCCGTGGCTGGTGGCTGGAATCATTTGAAAGTCTGTTCAGCAATGTGTCCGGTTGTTGGTGCCTACTGTTGGTCGGCACTCTAGCTGGGGCAGACAGCAGGGACACCCACACCTGAACAGCCGGCTCGCACTGTGGCCCGAGCCCCCCACAACACGGGGCTGGGTTCCAAGGTTCAGATCCTCAGAGACATAACCAACAGGAGCAGTGTTGCCCTTTGTGAAGGAGTCTTGGAATTCACACGGAATCTCTTTCAACATATTCTGTTCATTAGGAGCAAGTCACTAATGTTGACCCATATTAGACTGTTTTTATGCAATGAATATTTCAAAATTTACGGACACATTTAAAAACCAGCTTGATCTATCCACTGTCCACAATTCTTTATATTCCTCCCACATGGAAAATACACTCATCCCTACACAATACTCCCCACAAGTCTCAAGTTTATGGCATCAGGCTCAGGTTCGAGTCTAAGATTTTACCATGTGAGTCTGGTGCAAATGGGGATGAAGGGCCTGGTTTTTGGTTTCTAGGATAAAGCCCCTTGAGGACAATTCCTTTCAATATGAAAACATGAGAATGGAAGGGACAAGTTATCTACCACCCACACACCCAACATTCTGCTCGACTGCTGAAGTTTCCCCTGCAGAAATGGAAAGTGGAAGGCACCTTAGTCCATAGCAATTCTGAAATACAGCCTGATGTGTGCTGTCCGTTCTTGGATTAGGACTCAGTGGTAACCTTGCCAGTGCTTCTCCATGGCCCTTTGCTGTGGCCTGTGAGCTCTTTGTTCTGTGCTTTTCATAAGAAATGACCTGTGCTTGCAGCCCTTTCCTCAGCATCATTCCTCCACGCGAATGCCTAAGACCCACAGGCCTCCTCTTAGTTTTCACTCTCTTGGTTTTTATTAGTCCAAGGTAACAAGCTGGTTGTTTGCTACTTGATCATCCTAAAAGCTTGGCGTTGCGTGTGAGTTATTGGGGTTCGTGCCACTAGAAAAGCCACCGTCATAAATCGTTTTGAGAGAAGCTCTTGGGCTTCCTGTAGCTGTTGCAGGACCATGCCTTTAAAATTCTTATACTCTGTAGATCCTTCCAGGAATTTAAGGCCCCACCTTAACCCTTTTGAGGTCTCGAGGAAGAGTTTTACACTCTTCTCTTCATCCTTATATCATGTCCTCCTGGGAGCACAGGGAATTTGATCTTCACCCAGAAGCCATTTCTTTCTTTTAGCGTGATTTGCCCTGTGGGGACCTTAGGAGAGGCTGTAAATGGGAAACAGAAACGGGACCTGTGGGAGAGGCTGTAAATGGGAAACAGATATTTGAACACAATATGTCCTGGTTCCTTTACAGTTCATAGTCTTTCGTTAGCTCATGTATCTCATGGATTTTACTTTGTTACTTCATAGCAAGAGTCCCCTTTCATCCAGATTTCAGACTCATTTTCTTCACTGGCTGAGAAGCTCTTGCTGTCAGCCTCTTCAGGGGCCAGCAAGCCCCCAAGAAGCGTCTCTTGGAGGCCCTGTGGTTGTCATTCTCACTCTTCTCCACATCCTTTCGGGTTCCACGTCCCTCCTGGTGCAAAGGCACTCCTACAGGCTTTAGATGGCATTCCTTGTGGCCTCACACCATTTTGAATATCAGTAACAATGCCAGTTATTTATTGCTGCTCAAGAAACCAACTCAAAAGCTAGTGGCTCAAAACAGCATCTGTTTTGTTCCAAAGGAATGCAGTTGGATGAAGGTCTGTGAGACCAGCTCATTTCTTTTCCACTTGGCATCAGCTGGGTGGCCATGAAGCTGCGAATGAGAATCATCTAAAGGCTGTAACACACACATGTAGCAGTTGAAGCGGCCTTTTGCCCGGGACATCCGCTGGGCCCGTCTCAGCGCAAACATCTATAGGAGGCCTGACTGTGTGGCCTGGGCTTCTTCATTCTGCACAGCTGGTGGCTGGGTTCTCAGGCCGAGCTTCTCGAGAGACAAAGTCACATGGAAGCTGTATCACATTTCCTGCCTCAGACATAGCATTCTCACAGCAGTTCTGCCCTATTCCATGCACTAGAATCCAGTGACTCACTAAGGCCAGCACATATTAAAAGAGAGGGAATTTCATGGAGAAATGTCAAGAATTTGTAGGCATGTTTTAAAAACACTATATCCACTCACCTCGTCTTACCAAATAAGCATTGTATCTACAGGAAAGTAGTTCTACCCTGCTCAGTTCCACTGAAATTCCAGGAGATTTGTTGTTGTTACTATTGCTGTTTAGGATGTTCTCGTATATCTTGGAAAGTAAGAGAGGATTACGAGACAGCGTTATTGAATTAAGACTTTTGTTGTTGGTGAAAAAAATGTAGCGCTCATCTCACTAAACATTCACAGTGTGAGATGTGATTTCTCCTTAACCTTGGGAATCATTTCTTCTTGGAAAGCAATTCAAATTGCCATGAAACATTTGTAGCTGACAGAGGCCGAAGTAACTCGGATGAGTTACTTGTAACTCCCTACAACTTCTTAAGAAATTATGGAGAGTTAAAATGGGGAACAGGTGAGAGACTATCAACTGGGAGGTGACTTATAGTCATTTTATAGAAGAAAGACATGAAACAAGCATTCAAGAAATAGTAGAAAATCAAGTGCAGATGTCGTGTGGCAAAGTCGATGACAGTAAAGGATGCATTTTTGAGACTCCTGGTGCTTTTATGTTCGTTCTTCATTCTGAGTAATTCAAGGTTCCACATTCTAAGACTCTGCTACAGTATCGATGACATTTTATTGCAACTGAATTGATTTCAAAAGTTGATACTGGTTTGGGGTTAGACTATTCTCAGTCAACTTCCTTCGTAACCAAATTATACTATCTTACTCGTTCAGAATGATGATCTCACAGCAAAACTGGAAACTGCATCTTCAGAATGTCTCCATCTGTGGGGTGGCCAGTTGGCTCAATGGTTAGAGCATCGTGCTCATAACACCAAGGTGGCTGGTTCGATTCCCACATGGACCAGTTAGCTACACCCTCCACAGCTGGATTGAAAACAATGGCTAGTTCTTGGAGCTGAGCCCCCAGTGGGTGGGTGGCCGGTTGGCTCAGTGGTTAGAGTGCAGTGCTCATAACACCAAGGTTGCCGGTTCGATTCCCGCATGGGTCAGTGAGCTGGACCCTCCATAACTAGTAGATTGAAGAGAACGATTTGACTTGGAGCTGAGCTGTGCATCCCACAACTAGATTGGAAACAAACACAATTTGTTTTAAACAGTTTTTTAAAAAGGATGTCTACATCTTGTTGAAGAAAATCAATCTTAACAGGAGTTATTATCTATAAAGGAGTACAAAAGTCATGTGAAAAACTAGAGAATAAAAAGAAGAGGAGATAAAAATTATTGAGCCTCAAAATTCATATAGTCACGAATGAGGTAGAAAAGCGTGAAGCAGAACACTAAAAATTCTGGGATATTGAAGACTGAGCAAGGCACGATGTACTGGAAAAAATTTTTTAAATTTATTTTTACAGGTTAATTCATTGATTTTTAACATGCCTTAATTCATTTCACTGCAAATTACATTTTTGATATACATATTGTATGTCATTCCTCTACTCCCGTTAAGAGCAGTTACATTTTTATTTTTAGATTTTGGGAACTAAGGTGGTATTTGCTTCTCTTTTTTAATATTTCAGTTCCCATCATTATTATCACTCAGTTAATCTGTGAGAATCATTCTTTCTGGAAAATCATTTTATTTTTAAGACCACTTGATATAAAACGAGACTATTAGGAAATAAAGAAAAAGGGTGATTTAAAAATTGCACCATACTCTTAGATTATTAAGTCATATTGTTCAATTTTTAAAATTTCAAATTGATTCTCTTATTGGAACAGTCAGATGAGATGATTCGAAATATTTTCATAATTCAGATGTATTTCATTCCATATTGATGATAAGTATTTTAAACTTCAGCTTTTTTCACATTTAAATTGCCCTCCAAATCATTGACTTAAAACTAAAGAATACAAATAGACTATAATTATTCAGGTTATAATTATTTTTAAAATGTATCCTTTCCGTTGGCTTTAGGAACAAGCAGCATGTCAAGAAAACGTAGACCCGTTAAATGACCGTGGTGACAGAATTCAACGTCTGCAGGTCAGAATTCAACGTCTGGAATCTGAACTCTCCAAAGCGAAACATTTTAAAATAGAATTGGAAGAATGTAAGCGCCTCTACCTAGAGGAATTAAAAGTTACAGCATCTTTGGAAAAGAAACTAAACAAGTAAGTCCAAACAAAGAGAAAAATCAATCGAGCTCATTAATTTGCCTCTAAAGTCTAATTTTTATCCAGGCAGATTCCCGAGATTAATAGGAAGTGAAAGCTTACTAAATAGTATAATTTTGGAAAATGATGTTAGTGAATAAATTACTTTTAAAATGTTAGTTCAGGATGCATCTCTCCCATTTTTGGTTTTACATGACTGTATTTTTCCTTCTCACGCTTTTCATAGCCTTAATCTGATCTACCAGTCTCTAAGCAAAGTGTTTTTGAAGCTTTGTGATTTAGACAGCGCTATTTATTATAAAATTTCTTGTCAAAATTTCCCTAAATATGAGGTAACTATTTACTATAACAACTTAAACCCAAAGGGTTAAGTACTCTGCATATTCTGGCACTTGGTAAATGTACTTTCTCGATTGTGCTCTGTGTTTTTGTCTCTAGAGGTCGCTTTCGGACAAGCTGTTTTTTCTAGTCTTTTGGATGTACACAGAGGCATACATGTGAAATATAGGAGAAGGTTAACATAGGGGTGAAGGGTAGTGTAACTGACTAAGTGGCTATAAAAATAAGGCGGTCAGCCTGAGGGGGTGTGTGGAAGACAGAAAGGGCAGATCCCACCTCCAGTGCCTTGGTAACAGTGTCATAAGCTACATGCCCCTGGAGCTGTTTCAGTTCAGTATGATCACCAACCAGGCTCTCTTGTTCTCCCCCAGAGGCTGTTGTTCTAAATGACGCCTCAGTGCCAAATGGTTAATTTCTTCAGGGTAATGAGGGGATTACCCAAGGGCAGTGAAAGCAAATGCTTGAAAATAGCTTTGTGGGATTTCAGCAAATTTCTAAACTTGTTTACTATGTATGTCTCTTAGCAATCCTCAAGAATCTTATGGGTTCAGCCATTCCAGAAGGCAGAAAGTATTATCTGTTAAGCCGTCAACATCACTGATAGGCCTTTTCCTCCCCTCCCTACTTTGAATTACTTCTTAGCCTGGCTTCCCCACAGAAACATATGTACCGGTTTAAAACAATTTGAAACATATCCTTGTACTTGGTAGGTCTGCCCTGACATATTTTCAGTGTTCGTTTCATGGGCAATTCCACTTACTATTATGGAAACATTAAGAACTGCAAATCATTAAGGAAAAAATAAAATACTAAGTCTTTGCTCTTACAATCTTCACAGGATTAAGGACACGCTGGCAGAGATGAGAACCCAGCTTCTCATGAATGCACCACAGAACTCTTTACTCAGCACGGCTCCCAGGAGGCCAGACCTGCACCTCCCTTGTGTTGGAAGGCTAAATGATTGGTTCCGACCTCAAGGAAGTCTCGCTCCAAGAGAGCAGTGGGTGATTGCTACGTCAGCCCCACAGACTTCTAATAATGGCACGTGCACCAACTTGATGAAGGTTAGTTATATTACCTTCTTTCCTTTGGGTTTCAGATTTGTGATGTAATTCTTGTTCTTAACTTGGTCGGAGATTCTGAGTTGTTTCATTGACTAATGCACACAACGTAAAGGGCATAATTGTGTGTGCTAATGTAGAATGGAGACAGAAATTTGACCATCTTTTGTAAGTCCCTGCATCTCCCATGTTTTAAGAGCTACCTGTCATTAACTGTATTCAATAAATGTAATTAACTGACACATTTTAAATTTCTGGAAAAGCTGCTTTTCAATTAGATTTTACAAATGAAATATTACTACCTAACAACGAACGGTATGCTTTGAGATGCTTTGGCTTACTTCTGCATTGTTTTTAATTTGGCGATGGTTTATAACAATTTTAGTTTTCCTACAGCCCAGTTTCGCCATCCCTAAGCGTAAGTGAATGATTGACATTTACTAACTAAATGTGGATGTTTCTTATTTCAATGAAACCGAGGTAAATCCTTTTTATGAATTCGGCAAACTTGTAACCCTGGAAAGATTAACTTCTCTTTCTAAGTTAAAAGTTGTCATCTTTTTACATGATAGTACATCCTTAATTTCTGTTTTACTTATAGCATTTTTATTTCGATGATTTAAAATGTCTTGCTTAAAAAGTAATAATAAAATAAAATGTCTTGCTAAGCCACAGTACATTTTCGAAAGAGGTAAATTGAGCAAATATTTGAATTTTTAAAATGAAGTTCACTTATATCTGTATATCTCGGCATCACTTGAATAATTGATGACTGAGATGGCAATGAAATGGGGTCGTTACTAGCAACTTGTTTTCTTTGTGCAATACTGTTATTAAAATGTCCATTTTGATCTCATTTCTTTAGTTCTTCACCGAGCCAGGATTTCTGTTTGGACCTTTTTTATAGTTCTCATACCTTTGGTAAAGTAGTCCTTCTGTGCATTAATTTTGCTCCTGAACTCATTGAACTGCCTCGTGAGTTTTCTTGTATCTCATTGAGATTCTTCCTGGCTGCTATCTTGAAATCTCTATCACGTAGATCACAATCTTTCGTGACTTTGACTTGGTTTCTGGAGAAGTGTCGTTGTCTCAGTGTTACCCTGTTACCCTGGTTGTTCATGCTGCTGGATGGCTTGTTCCTCTGCAGGCTCATTTGAAGTAGTGAACACTTTCTTATTGATGTACATTTTGATGTGAGCAATTCAGCAGGTAGATAATTAGACGTCTCTGTTTTGTTTTTCAGTAGCTGATGCAATAGCACAGTTTCTGTTTTCTTTCACTGGTGCTACTTGTGCCTAGGGGGTCCAAGTGTGGGGGCTTAGCTGTGAGTGTGGGAGTGCTGGCCTGGGTGACCAGCATGATGGGTGTTGCCGCTGTATCCAGATCACGACGTTCGCTGGGCACCAGCACCTTGGGAGGGAACAGGGGAAAGCGCTGGTTGAGGAGAGCCTGTCTTGAGCCCACTGAGCTCACCTGGTTCCCTGTGGCCCTGGTAGGACTGTGCTGTGGTTGGAGGCTGGAGAAGTATTTCTGCTGCTGCTACTGGTCTCTGGTGGTGCCAGCACTGCTGCAACTGGGGAGGGTTGGGATTCTTGTGGAGGTGGGGGGATGCTGCTGCTGCCCCTCTTACCCTCCACTGGGCTGTGATGTGGGGGTTGCGCCCCAACCCCTCCACTGCTACTGCCTTTGCTGGGGCTTCAGGCTCGGCCTGTCCACCTGGCACCAGGTGTGGGCCTGTTCCTGTCCTTCCCCCCATCCTGCCTCCCTTTCACTTCCCATACACCCTCCTTCCCTTTACGGCTGTGGGATCTTTTAGGCATCCTAGTGTGTGGGACAGAGGAACCTCTTTTGGGCTAGAGATGTCCAACTAGTTATAGATGTTAGAGGAGATGCAACGTTGTTGTGTCATTTGCCATAATGTTGACATCACCTTCTAAGATAGCCATTTCTGTCAATGCAGATTGGTTTGTAATTTGATGGTATTTTTATGGCCCGCTTAATGACAAGCAAAATAGCGTAGGCCTGTGCTAAATGAGGTTTCAACCTTGTTTTTTCATTTAACTTCATCATAACATAGCATAGCAGAGCCAAGTATTTTGAGATAGCCTTTTGGTCGTATAGGATCTCAGTGCTTCGAAGTGCTGACATTGGAATACTGGGTACAAAAGGAAAGTGTATGTCTAATGTTTTGTAAGTTGTTCAGCATGATACGTACTTCAAATGGTCTCTTTAGTCGTCTCCAGAAAAATCAGAAGATGAAAGAGTGTAAATGCAGAAGCTATGCAAGAGAATATGCTTGTGGACATTTTTTCTTTAATTAATTTTTGGTAGGAAAGATGTGTTTAGTTTTTCAGTATTTCTAGATAAACGAGAAATGGTTTATTTTAAACTCAATACCGTTTTTCCAAGTTAGCCACTATCCCCCTGTGGGGCGTTGTTTTGCCCAATCGTGCAAGCCTGATTAAGAGAGATGAAAAAGCGCTACTCCGTCAAGATACAGAGATACGTCTCCCAATCACGACAGAATGCTGGAAAGACTTATGGTCCAGCTGTGATGATGTGAGGTTGGCCAGAAGTGTGCTAGGAGATAAAGAGAAATCTCTTTTGTGGTATAAGTTTTGCTTGCTACAGATTACCACAACATGGTTAACGCATTTGTTGGTTGATATCGGTCAACCAAGTTTTATTTTCAGGAAAAGAAAGGTTCCTTTAAGGAAGAATTTCCTCAGTTCGAGTTTGCTTTCTATCATTAAAGATTTTCTCCTTCAAGTTCTCGGTCCTGTGTTGAGAAATGTTTGTGCTTTATATATTGAGTGTATTGACTGCTATTAATCGGAGTTTTGATATCAGTCTCAGTTTCCTTATTTTTTTTCATGACTTTAAAGCTTCCAATTATTTAGAAAGTTACTATTTTGTTTCTCATGCCTCAGTATTGTTGAACTACATGACAAAGTTTTAGGTATTCATTTTGTCTGAGTCAGAAATTGATGGCAATTTCCTGAATATGAGGAAGTAGCTGGCATGTTACTCTAGCCTCAGTAAGAAGTCCTAAAGCCCATTCCTGGCCCGCAGCTCATTGGTTTTGTGACCTCAGGTGACCTCTGATCTCTCTGAGCTTGATTGCCTGTTATGTACAATTACGGACTTTGACTAAATCAGTGACTTTCTGACTTCAAAAATATTTATTTTTCAGTCTAATACGAGTCTTTAAAAAAAATTTTGAACGAAACTATATGATATAAAATATAGACAAGTAGAGCTGCCTAGCTAACGGAGACATGGAGACTCTGAGATTTTGTGTTCCTGCGGGGTCCCCAGTGGAACCTTAGATTTCTATGGGACAGAGTCTGAGAAGTACCAGTTATGAGAAAACCCTTCTAGTGAAACTCCTTTGAATTAAAGTTCGTGGATACATTCTTTTCCTGTGTATAATTTTCTCACCTGTCTATATTTTTGAGTAATGGAAAGGTATAAATAAACTTGCAGAAGCATTCTCCTTCTGAATATTGGACTACAAGCTACTTCTACTATCTGAACACAATCTTCACCTACAAATAAACATAAAGATAATCGAAGTAAATATCTAGGAAAAGGGCTTTGGGGAAAAGAGAATAACGTTACATTTGCAGTTCCCTAATTCAAGTCACAGAAAAATGTGATTTGCATTTTATATATTGTTGATTAATTGGAATTAAAACTGTTTCATGACAGGCCTGTCCCTTCACCTGGTATTGGGTTGTTGTTTTTACAAGGCCGTCTAGTAATGTTGTCACATTATTCATTTTATAAGCCTTTTCTATGAAGCTATTGACAAAAAGGTGTTATGGAAAACAGTCTCTGCAAATATTGGAAACCATGATGGCCAACAGATTTGTCTTCACCCCTGAATTTGTAAAGGCATTGGGTGTCATATTATCGTTGTCACCACACTGTCTATTACGTTCTGGACATTATTGTAAGCCCCGTTTTGGTCATGTAGTGAGAGGATACCTTTCAGAAGGAAGGATTAAATAAGAAAACTTTAGACTGGGACACTTGCAGTATAGAGTTTGAAATATTCCCATACATTTCGTAATTAAGTAGACTAACTACAACCACTCGAATACTTCAAAAATTGGGCCTCCCTCATTTGTAGAAAGAATACGAATTTACAATTAAATAATTATGTATTCTTTTCGTTGTTACTAATTCTTTAGTCATGAATCAGAAACTAAATTTGAAAACTGGGTCTAGGCCATACTTTCTAAGTCAGATTTCCTGTAATCTTTGTGTCCATACAAATATAAATGTTTCAGTCATAATACAGACAAGAAAATAGTTTTTGTGATTGTTGCAGCCAGCAGAATTTTCACGTGACGTGACAGGGCCACAATCATCATTTTATGTATTTAAGGTTCTATGCTGAGAAATAGCCTAGAACACACCGTAAGATTAATTTTAAAAGTGCAAGAAACCATTAAGATAAAAAATCCATAAAGGAAAAAATCCATTAAAGTTAAAAAAAAACTGATTAAAGTTTTATAAAGGGCTGTTTTTCTAAGGATTGAAAAGTAATGCTTTCACTGTAAAATATGACTTGTTTGATTCTTTGTAGGAATCAGATCACACCTCATCCTTCTGAAATTGTGTGTATTCAGTAGACCAATTTCAGCTGCACTTTGGTCGGATTAGTCTAAACAGCATCACCTATATATGTTCTCTATTAAATTAAAATGAGTACAAATTTATTTTATTTATGTGATTACTTTTGTGTGTATTTACACAATGCCCAAGCAAGGTCTACTCTTTAAAGGTGTTATGTAAAGGCCACATTCCTACATTAAAGCCTCTTGTTTAACTTAAATACTGTAACTAAGATTTGATTTATTTCAGGAGCAGCAGAAGTTGGTGGAAAGCATAACTAGAGATGTAGAAGAAGGTAGGTGGCCAAAATGTACTGATTCCAGTTAGATATCATTAATTTCTGAAATAAACAATAAAGAGTATGGCATCCTTCTCCATGTTTTGATAATAGATACTACAATAACTATTTTCTCATGCATTGCAAGTGGGAAAGTTGAAAGCATAAACAAGCATTATGAAGAATACAT
This sequence comes from Rhinolophus sinicus, assembly GCF_036562045.2. Classification (NCBI taxonomy): domain Eukaryota; kingdom Metazoa; phylum Chordata; class Mammalia; order Chiroptera; family Rhinolophidae; genus Rhinolophus; species Rhinolophus sinicus. The sequence continues at coordinate 87,437,821 of NC_133752.1, forward strand.
TTCTTCCTCATTTATTCATCACGTGTAGCCTTTCGAAAACCTCAAAGTCCATGTATCTCTTTTTATTTCTGGCCGTCCCCTTCCTTTCCTCTACCACCCATATGGAACTTTTAACTTGCACATTGAAAACTGGGCTTCATCAACCTATCCTGTTTTTGCTAGTGATATAAGGCCCAGTAACCAGGCTCATCTAGTAATACTTAGGCAATTACAGTCCATATAGCTGTCACCTGATCGGTGACATTTAAACCTCCAGTCATTGACTTTGTCATTGGTTTACCTTTTACCTTCAGGAGAAACATCACATACTTTTGCATGGTTAAAACCACCCAAATCAATTTACTTCTTGCCAAATAATTCGGCCTTCTCTCTTGCTACTAACTCTAGTCTGCCCCTTTGCTCTAGCATCTATTGATAGCTAAACTAGACTACTTCTCATTCCATGCTGTTCTTCCCCACTCTAGTCTTTGCATCTGCTTCTTCCTTCTATGTGGCATGCTTTTTCCTTGTCCTTCAGATACGAACATACGTATCACCGCCACCAAAAGGCAGACAATATTGACACAAAGCCAGGAGGTCCCTTCTATGTGTTCCGATAATGCCCTGCTTTATATTTGTATGGTATATGTGACTCTGAATGGAAATGGCCTCAGAGGATCAGGCTAAGGAGGTGGGAAAGGGCCCAAGTGTGGGCTCCATCACTGTTCCCGCCTCGGGGCAGAGCTGGACCGATTGTGTCTAGACTGTTCCAGATTATAAAACTACAAGTCTTACCCCGTGGGCAGCCGCACAGGGATTGCTAAACATATTTGGATTTCTCCCACCAACAGAAGAGAGGCCTTAGGATACAAAAAGCAGACAGACAAATGAAGCTCTAATTAGTCTCCCTTCCCTGTATTCTGTTTTTGTGAAATGCTTTTATCAATGGGCCGCTTGTCACCATCTCTGCCCCACAGCTTATAAAACTGAGCCCACGAAATGTATCAATGGCTGGGCCCCATCAAGACAGGAGGTGACAGTGGGGGGAAACTCAAACTTTCCAACCACAAACCCTTTCACAACTGAGTTGTCCTTGCTGTGCCCGTCAGGGAGCCAGGTGACGGAGGCGGTCTGTGCCACCTTTCTAGACTGAGCCCGGAAAGCGAGAGGGGAAACTACACAGACTTTCCCTGGAATTTCAGTTTTTCCATAATTTAAAATGAAGTTATGTTTCCTGCTTGAGCACCTTCTTTCATAAAACCATCCTGCCGATAAAGGTGAAAATTTGTCACCCTTCAAGGCTTACAACTCATTCTGGCATTCTGTCTGTGGATATCTCCAATGGGGAGGGCTCAGGCTGAGTATAGGAAACAACAAACAAACTGGAGAGCATCCGAAGGTGACAACAAGGCAGGGGGGACTAGAAATGAAGTGATGTGAGAGACAGCTGGTGGAGGCGAAGACGACAGAGGGTAGCTGTTGTCAAATACTCCTGGATTGTCATGTGGACAGGGGAGTGGGTTCGCTCTCTTGGGCTCTGCCCTTTTACCCCGCAGAAAACTGAGGCTTAGAGCACCAACATCTGGCAATGCTAAGCATCTGGGCAGCCAGACCTGGTCTGAGAAGCGGGGCTATGCCCCAGGGCCTGCACCTGACCCACTGCACTGCTCACTGGAACACCTTGGTCTTCAGAGACCTACCTGTTAAAGAGTTAGCTGGCTGTACCCCAACGCACCACATACATTGCTAAAAGGAAGCAGGGTCTGTTTTCCAAATATGATCCAATAAGCATGCACTGCTCTCATAAAAGAAAACGACAAAACTTATCTAGATGTTCAAGCTCAGCCCACCATCTAACC
>NC_133752.1:87439758-87466076 GCF_036562045.2 Rhinolophus sinicus
TATTTTTGGGGTGATGAAAATATTCTAAAACTGGATTGTAATGACTGCACAACTATTAGTGTAATTAAAATCACTGAGTTTACAGTTATAATGGATGAATTTTGTGGCATGTAAATTATACTTCAGTCGAGTTGCAGAAAAACACCAAAAAGAACATTAGAGCCTGAGGTAAATAATCATATTGTCCCAGAAAGGATATGTCCCTTCTCCTGTTGGGCCAACATCTACTCAGTAGCTGAGCTGGTCTGGGCTTCCTTTGAGCTTTAGATTCAGTTCACCATTGACTCCAAATATTCTGAGGATGGGTTCCTCGAAAAGTTCAACAGAATTACCACATGAGCCAGCAATCCCACTTCTAGATATACACCTGAATGAATTGGAAAGAGGGACTCAGACTGATTTCCTCTTACTGATATGCAGCATCTGCCTGTACAGTATGAGGAGTGAGGTGTATAGTCGAGGCCTCCATCAGAAAGAGGCTCTGGGAGTAGACTCTCAACTGCCGCCAATTTGCAGCAGATTCAGCCAAGTATCTTGAATCCCAGGGAAAATGGCACCGCTTTATGAAACGCCAGAGAGTGTGTGTTTGTGTGTGTGTGTGTGTGTGTGTGGTCCTTGTTCCTCTCCTTCATCCTATGTCCCTAACACAGTCTCTCCCCCAAATTCCTGGAGACTTAATTGTCTTCTGTGAGATGATAAAAGCCAGCTCCCACGCACACTGGCCCCAGCTCCCATTGATGCTTTCTCAACCTGTGCGTCTTGTTCCGACCTTCTTTTGCCTCAGCCATTCCATAGCCAATGCCAAAGAGGTCTGCTCCAAACTGAGACCTGACCATGCTGGTACCCTGCTGAGATGCCCTTGGGAGATTCGATCCCCATCTCCTACCAGCTTACGCATTCATGCCCACCGCACCCGTGTCATTTCCAGTCACCTTGCAGTGTTGTCCCTGTCACACTGCGTGTATGTCTTTCCTTGCTACCCTTCTCATGCTGTCTGCCCACTTCCATTCCCTTCCTCTGTTCCTGGCTTCTATCCTTTTGTTCTTTGAGGCTCAGCTCAGCTGAAACCTCCTCCAGCCATTCTTCAGATTGGGTCGGGTGCCCCATCCCTGTGTGTCTATAATAACATTAGCAGGCTTTGATTGCTGTGCTTACAACCTTGCACCCATGGGGCTTTGTTCTGTTTGTTTGTTTTGATCTTTTTTCTTTCTATTCTGTAAGCGACTTAGGGAGAAATCACGTATTGAGATTCTCACCCCCATCTCTACCCCAGCTTTATAGCTACAGAGCATAGAACAGTGGCTCTCTCATTGAAATCAATCAATAAATGCTTCTTAATTATCAAATGTGTGTGTGTGTGTGTGTGTGTGTTTGGGATATGGCGGAGGTTAACAGTTGTCCAATTATCTATTGCTGTATAACAACCCCCCTCCCAACCACACAATTTTTGGCTTAAAACTGTTAAAATAAAAAACAAACAGAGACCAACCTTGAAAATTCCCTGAGCAGATAAAATTAGTTTAGTCATACCAGCAAAGCTTAATTTAGCTGATTTTGCAAGTCTAACTTGACCTGGTTCATTTCTTGCTTATGCCTCTGGAAATCAGAAGCAAAACTTGAACTCTTTCCCAAGGTTGATATGAGGTAACTGCTGACCTATTTCCCTGTCATTTAAGAAAATTCTAATGTAATAACCAATCCCTGTGAAGAACAGTCACTGCTTTCTCACTCTATAAGCTGTGAGATTTATAGCAATATTCCATGTTTGGGTTTGAAATGTTCTTACTTTGCAAACTGTCTTTTGGTGTGAACCCAATAACCTTGTACTAATCACTACTTTGGTGATTTGTTGGTTTTACTTCTGTTATTTCTGAACTTTTGAGAAAACAGTAACAATTATTTTGCTCATGAATGTGGGAGTTAGTCGGGCTCTGCTTGGCGGTTCTTGACTGAATTCTTTCGGCAGTCAGATGGCATCTCAAAACCTGGGAAGACTCAAAGGGCTGGGGCTCCGTCGGCTCTTTCCCCCCTGTATACCTCCCACTCCATGCACATGGCTGCTTCAGGGTAGCTAGACTTCTTCCATATGATCCAAAGTGGACTTCCTCTGCCCTGCCACCCCCCCCATTCTGATTGTCATCTATTCAGTTTTGGGAGGGTACAGCCCCCAGACTCCAAGATGGTTTTGGAGGTGTGGTTTTCCTACTTTCAGTGTCTCTTTGACTAAGTTTCAGGTCAGTTGCTCCGTTGCGTTTCCCTCAGCACCTGAGGCTGAAAACTCTTTCCCAGGTTTTTTGGCAGTTGACTGTTTGTCTCCCCAACATCACAAAAATGGCCCATTGGAAGCCAAGGAGTTGAGAGAAACCCTTGGGAGATGTGACTGGCAGATTTCAGGTCAAGAAAAAATAAAATTCATGAGTTTTTTGGGGGTCGGGGGGAAACTTCTGTTTTCTTTCCCAGTTCTTCTAGATCCAGATCTCTGACATTTGAATGGGTTCCTCTTTTACTTTCCCTCATTTGTCACAGATAACATCTTAATCAGTAATTTGCAACAATAGAGTAATTTTTTTGCATACTATTTCATGCAATAGATGCTTTTTGTAAAAAGACAAGCTTTTCGATGATAAGCCATAAAAATGATCGTTAAGAGTTTGGCAGCTAAGCAGGAAAGACAGCCAGCAGTCTCAAGACTTGGGCTCAGATCCTCTCGCCACCATTTAATAGTTGCTTCACTTCTCTGAGTATCGGTGTCCTCATCTGAAAAACGGATAACACCTGCCTTACTCGCCTTCTAGAATCATAAGGATCAAAGCTGGTGGAAGCTCAGATGTTGCACCTGCCTGAGTCTGGACAGTGGGTGAGGGAAGGGCTCAGCGGGGAATCCATGGTTTCTGCCAGCGCTTCTGCTGTGGGGAGGCTGCCCCTCGGGCTCTCGTTCTGCAGCCAGATGATTTGCTTCCTCCCTGTGTGTCCCTGGCGCCTTTCGAGCTGCTGCCCCAGAGCTGGAACTCAGAATGAGTGAGTCAGTCAGCAAAATGCTCTTCCCCACTTCTCCTGCCTGGCCCAAACTGACTCATCTATCCAGTCTCAGATGAAACATCATTTCCTTAAGAAAGCCTTCTTTGGGGCTGCCGGTTAGCTCCCTTGGTTAGAGCGCGGTATGCTTGACGGCAAAGTTGCCGGCTCGATCCCTGCATGGGCCACTGTGAGCTGCGCCCTCCACAACTGGATTGAAACAACTACTTGGCTTGGAGCTGATGGGTCCTGGAAAAACACACTTAAAATAAATAAAAGTTAAAAAAAGAAAGAAAGTCTTCCTTGAGCACGCCCCACCAGGCCCCACTCTCCTGGACTAGGGTCAGGAAATAGATAGCAGATATTAGGATAAAAAAAGCTTTAAAAATTAAGAATCTAATCAAGGCTGAAGAAGTTAGCTACAACCTCAGTGAAGATTACAGATTTCTCTGCGCAGATGGAAGAAGTCAGAAATGGCATCCCTTCAACTCAGAAAAGCTCAACCGTATAAAGAACTCAGACACGATATAGTAACTGTGAAAAGGGCTCATTCTTAAATTCTCCTAACATTGAAGATACTAGAATGTTTCAACTTAAATACATTTACAATCAGATTACAATTAGATGATTTTAGATGGGAATTATAAGGCTGACTTCTTGGTCCAATTAGGCAAATTTTCTTAAACATTGCAACTACATAAATACCAAATATGCACACTCCTTAACGTAAAAAAAAAAAGTCAAAACACATAACTCTTAAAGATTTAACGCATGCTTTAATTCTAAATCTTCCTGGGGTTAAAAGAAGCTTCTTCTGTAGTAGGCAGAATTCTAAGATGACTCCCACCCCTTGCGTATGGGTGGAACTTGGAAATATGATGAGATGTTATTCCCATGACTAGATTACTAACCAGTTGACTTTGAACAAATCAAAACAGATTCCTGGAAGGGCCTGCCTTAACCAGGCAAGCCTTTACAAGGTGAAGCATCGGAGTAATGTGCTCCTGCTGACTTTGAAGATATAGCTGACCCCTGACCAACAGACAGAAAAAACACTGGGACCTCAGCCCTACAACCACAAGGAATTCGATTATGCCAACAACCAGTGAACTTGGAAGAGGATCTTTAGATGAGAACCACAGCCCCAGATTTCAGCCCGATGACACCCTGATCTTACCTGTGCGTGAACTCCTAATCCACAGAAACTTTGTAATAGAAAACTACTATTCCCTCTGTGGTGGGCTGAATTGTGTCCCTTCACCCAAATATGTTGAAACACTGACCCCCTTATGACCTTATTTGGAAATAGGGTCTTCGCAGATGTAATCAAGTTAAGAGGAGGTCATACTGAATAAGGGTGGGCCCTAAATCTGATGACTGGCATCCTTATAAGCAGAGGGAGATTTGGGGACACACTTGCACATACACAGGGAAGATGGTCAAGTGATGATGCAGGCAGAAACTGGAGTGATGTAGCTAAAACTCAGGGAATGGTAAGGCATGGATGCAGAATCAGATCTGGATCCTAGACAGTCGCACTAGCTGGGCTTTTGGGACACTCATCTCTCCTGGTTCTCCTCCTGCCATTTTCAGTGGCCCCTTCTACTCAGCATCCTTGCTGGCACTCCTCCTATTGCCCTCTAATGGCTGGAGTCCTCAGGGCTCCGTCCGGGCTCTACCCTCTGAGTCTCTCGCCAGGTGATCTTGTCATTCCCTTGTCTTTAAATCCCATCGATGTGTTGATTACACCAAACTTGACATCCCCATGTCAGGCGCCTTGAGTTTCCTTCTGGAACATACAAAAGCAGGTCTGATGGCATCCCCGTCCAGCAATGCCGAGGATGCCACCCGACCCCCCCACCTTCATTCTTCATTTGACTTCCTTCAGATCTCAGTGAGCTTACATTTAACCTTCTCTGACCGACGTAGCATTGGATCCATGTCACTTCGTCCTGCTCATTTCCTTCTCAGTATTTTTTCATTCCCTACAATGTTATTCACTTCTTGTTCACTTGACTGTTATTGGTTGTACTCTGTAGAATTTTAGCTCCATGAGGAGACCATGTCTCTCGTTTACTTTTCTGGGCCCAGAGCCACGCAAAGTGCCTGACCAAAAGCAGCTGCTCAGCAATACCTGATGAACACATGAAAGGTTGTCCTGAGCAGGTCACCTAACCTTGCTGAGGTAATTCCATCTATTCTATAATTTTAAGAGGATTCTATGGGATATAAGGTGGTATACTTGGAAGAGCCCAGTCTGCTACCTGGCACATAGCAGGTGTTTATTAAAAGTTAGTAAATGTAAATTAAATGTTATTTCCTTCCCCTTTTTCTGGGCCATACATAATAAGCTTATAACATGCACCTAAAAGCCCTTCATTAAATCTGGTGTGATGCACGTCACATAGTTCTAAACTGAGTGTACTTATTATCTAGTATACAGATGCACTGGGCTGTGTTCTCAGAGACAATGATTTAAATGGTGTGTATCCTGCTATGTGTCAAAGTTTGAGATCCAGTTATATGGAGTATACATTAAAGTGCAGTACTGGGTATATTAGTCAAAGTTCTCCCGAAGGGAAAAACACAATAGAAGACTGTCTGTCTGTGTGTCTGTCTGTCTGTCTGTCTATCTTCTATCTATCTATCTATCTATCTATCTATCTATCTATCTATCTATCTATCTATCTATCTATCATCAGTAGGGTAGGCTGGCAGGCTGGACATTTAGGTAAGACTTGATGTTGCAGTCTTGAGTCTGAATCACACAGGGAGCAGGCTGGAAACACAGGCAGGATTTTATGCTTCGGTCTTGAAGAAAATTCCTTCCATTTTGGGAAACTTCAGTCTTTGCTCTTAGGGCCTTCAACTGGACGAGGCCCACCGCATTATGAAGGGTAGTAAGCTTTACTCAAAGGTACTGATTTAAATATTAATCACATCTAAAATATACCTTCACAAAAACATCCAGATTGGTGTGTGACCATACAACTTGGCATTCTGTCCTAGCTAAATTAACCATGACACTGAGCAAATATTTTAATGATCAATTTTAAGAAGAATGTTGAAATAGTCTAATATTATGTTGAAATAGTCTAATATTTCTTCAGTTTTAGCCTGAGTTTCATGGAGAACCTATAATACAAAATCCTTACTCCTTCTTGCAGGAGTTTGTTATTGATTTTTCTTTTCAGTGTTTTCCCCATTAGTCTAAACAGATTCAATACTTTGGAGGTGGGAAAACAGTTCTTAGTTAGGAGTTTATTAATCATTACTCACCCAGACTGGCAAGTCTAGAAGTCTCTCTCCTTAAAAGAAAGACATCTGTGTGTCATATACCCCACTTCAAATATTGTTTATTATTTCATTCAAAAAGCCACAAAAACAAAACAAACAAAACAAACCAATTCCAGACCGCTAGTCACTATGCTGGATGCTAGTTACAATGACAAAATGTGGCTTTGGTTTTCTAATTGTTTTTTGCTGGTTGTCACAGGGCCCCTTAAATCTCATGACTTGTTTGACTAAAGAAAACAGGCACTTCATGAAACTGCAAAGGAAATGGAAAGGAAGTAGCAGGAAAGACCCCTTTGCTTCTGAGATACTCATTAGAAGTTGGGAGAGATTTGTCATGAAGTGATATAAAGCATTTTTCCAGCAGGAAACAATTTGTTGAGAATAGTTCCAGGTATGCAGTGGGCCTCCTGATGCTCATTAAGTCTAATCTGATTTTCTCAGCCTGTGACTATCTGTGTCCGGTAGAAGGCGCCAAAGGAAAGCACTCATATTGGCTGAGACCCTTTCTTTTGCTCCATTTTAGTGTGACATGTGGACCAGAATAAGAAGTGGACAAGAAAATAGTTGCTTCTCCTCGCACGTGGTATATTGTAGAATAATGGAAAGGTAGGTCAAACACAGACTTCCCAGTAAAACGGCACCTAGACACAGAGTTAGCACAGGAAATTGTGTGTGTGTGTTTGTGGGGGGGGAGGGGCCAGAGCCCCAGAGAGTAGTTTACAGGCTCTCGGCCTCACGTGAAGGGGTGCTGGCTCGGGTGGTGGATGGCCGTGGGCTGTGGCTGATTGGCCATCGGCTGTGGCCTGTTAGCCGATTGGCCGCTGGTATAACTGCTACGGCTACGGAGGAGAGCCGAGGACTGCCGAGGATTGCCGAGGAGCTGAGCAGAGCCGAAGAGAGCGGAAGAGGAGAGCCGAGAAGAGCGGAAGAGAGGAGAGGAACAGAGTCAAGAGAGTGGAGGAGAGTCGTCGGTCGGTCGGTTGGCGGAAAGGCGGACGGCAGGTCGCGCGTCCAGTGGGCCCAGCCTCCAGTGAGACCATAGTGGTATGACTCCCCTACCTATGGCTCCGTGGGAGTTCCTTTTTGGCCTCACTGTATCCTGCGTTTTTGTGTGGGGAGCGGGAGCAGAGACCCCGCAGGCCGCCCCGCCTGAAAAATGGGGCGGCGAGCAGGGTCTCCTGCTCGACAGTGTGTGTGCACGTGAGTGCGCACGCGTTTCTGAAATGAAACAGCAAAGAACGGAAGTGATGAAAAATTCTTCAAGAAAAGGTGACCAGAAAGTATTCTAGAAAAACCTATGAAGATAATTAAAAAGTTGGAGAAGATGAGAGAGAGAGAGGAGAGCTCAAGTGAACATGAGACTTGGAACTTGGGTGAAAAGTATTAATATGGGGAACTCCAGAAGAAGGGGTCCTAGTCCTCTGTTTCTTGTAGTCCTCATAATAGTGAATGGAATTTCAGTGAATACCATATAAGTGGAGGATGAGGGGAAAAGACACCAAATCATTTAGAACCAATTCAGTGGAATTCTTTGTGTCAAGGGACTTAAAAGTCTAGTGCTCACAAACTGCATGTGGTACCTGTTGGGGAAGGTGGAAGTCAAAGCTTTAGGTACTCACAGAGGAAGCACCCTACTGTGGAAAGGAGACAAGAAAAAAGCAAAGTTGAGTTGGAATGGTAGACCTACTGGGTTCACCTTCTGTTTGTTACACTTTTAGAATCTCCCATTAAAAGAACCGATAAGGTGGAAGATGCCCAGAGAGATTTTCTGCCGGCTGCAGTTAAAGGATCTCTTGCTCAGTTTAGAAGCTGCTTCCAGAGCGTGACCATCGACATAATTTGGAAAAAGTTCCCTGTGTCCTATGCCACCCATCCAGAGACATTTCAAAAAGGAACACAAAGGAGAGCACTAATGACGTATTCTCGTGAGCACACACAGGTGACCACTGAAGACGAGACTAAGAAGCTACCATAGATTCTTCCTGAGAATGTTGCTTCTCTCAGGGTTCCCTGCAAGTTATAAAACTCCTAAGTGAACCAATGCTACAGGACGAATAGATAATGCATAACAATATACAAATGTTATAGGCTTTGCAATTTACTTCAATTCCAAGTAACTTCCAACATTGGGTGCCAAAAAACTAGAAGTTCCTTTCTTCCAGGAGACTTGATTTCTTACTCAAAGAGTATGCCATCCAGGTTGTTAAAAGTTTGAGCTGAATTATAAAATCTTTGGAAGGGAGTGGTGCTTAGTCCACGTTATTCCAATTAATCATTCAAAAAAGATCTCCTAAACATACTCCGATAAACCAGTGGCTGTTAAATTTGTGTGCTACAGAATTGTTACCAGGAATGACATTGTACCTCGTTCTTCTGCTGGGCTAGTAAGGTATTTGTTGTCCTCACGAATAGGATGTGTACTTGGATAAGCAGGATGTCCTCCTCCTTTCTCTGACTTTTAACAACGTATCTCTTTGATTTAGAGGTATGTGCAAACCTGGAATCCTGCTGGGCAGCTGCAAGAAGCCTTGACCCAAGTAGGAGCTGCAGCAAAGCGTTTTCTAACTGGGGCTAAGTCTCTCTTTGTCCTGCTCGTTACTATCTACCTAACTACCCCATCAGAATCACCTGAGGTTCAGGTTAAGATGCAGATTCCTCGGCCCAAACTTCACACTGTCTGAGTAGAGATTGGGGGTAGAGCCTAGGAATTTGAATGTTAAACAATCATTTCAGATGACTTCAATGCAGAAGAGCGAAGGACCTCTTTTAGAGAAATATTGCCCTGAGCAAAGGCAGATTGGTCAATCAGAGAGGACTTGAAGCTCACTTCTCCATTCATTCATTTTTTCATTTATTCATTTACTTACTCCCTCTCTCCTGAACACATTAATTCAACACACATTTCTGGTGCCTTAACATTGTACTTGGTGATGTGGGACATAGTAAATATAAAGAGACTCAGTTCCTGCTCGAAAGGAACTTGTATCTCAAGCCTGAGATATATGTAATATATATATATATATATATATATATATATATATATATATATATATATATATATATATATATATATATATATCATATATGTCCATATGTATACACGAGGTGTGATCAAAACATTCGGTGAATGTTTAAATTAAAAAAACGTATTACAGTGAAAGATGCATTGCCATTAATCCCTCACAAAATACTCCCTCTCACTTTGAACACACTTATCCCAGCATTCTTGCCACTTTCTGAAGCAGTTCTGGAAGTCCTCTTTCACGAGTGTCTTTAGTTGCGCTTTCCTGGCTGCCTCCATGTCCTGAATTAGTTTGACTTTGGGGACGAGCCAGAAGTCACATGGTGCCAGATCCGGTGAATTAGGTGAGTGAGGACACACCATAATGTTTTTATTTGACAGAAATTGCCATATATCAGAAGCAATGTGTGACACGGAGCGTTATCATGATGGAGGATGATTTATGGCACACTTTAAAGCATACCTTCTCTTCTTAACTGTAGCTTACACCTGAATGACTGCACTAAACAAGTTGAAACTTGTCACCGTTATTAAGGTTTGACGCGTCGCTTCCCATATTGAAGATGCCTGCCTTCCCATTGGATAGCACTCGGCAGCGCCATTCATTCTCTCTCTCTCTCTCTCTCTCTCTCTCTATATATATATATATATATATATATATATATGTATGTATATATGTAGATGTATATATATGTATATAGAATGTATATTATATATATAATATATTTATATATATATATTATACACACACACACACACACACACACACACACACACACACACAGGAGGGCCAAAAAAACGTATACACATTTTAAGAACTGTTATATATGCTCAAGTATTAGTTCACCATCATCAGAAGTGTATGGATGCTGATGGTAACCACTTTGAGCACCTCTTGTAATTGCATAATTCAAATGTGACTTGCATTCCTCTTTTGTTATTGGTATATATTGAGTTTTCCATTTTTAATAATTCTTTCCTTTCTTAAAATATGTATACATTTTTTTGCCATATAGCTACATCTCCATATATAGATATATGCCATATATGTGTATATATATATATATATATATATATATATGTATATATATATGTATTCACAGGATGTACAGTACAGCATAGGGAATATAGCCAATGGCACTGTAATAGCTATGTATGGTGTCAGATGGGTGGTAGACTACTTGGGTTTATCACTTTGTGAGGTGTGTCAATGTCTAATCATTATGTTGTGTTGTACACCTGAAACTAATAATAAAAAACACCTCATCATGAGAAAACAGAAGTTGCTCTTGATGAAGTTTGCCCCTAGTGGCCATCTGTGTCATTACTAGTCCAGAGAGGCTTTTCCTCTGGTTTAGGACGTTACTGGCTATGTGTATCATTTCTATCCACTGCTTATGCTATATGCTTCTATTATTTTAATTTTCTCTACGAGTTTCAGGAAGACATAGCTGATTAACTTACCTCAGAAGTTTCTTTCCTTCTCTACCAAGTAGGGCCATGCTATTTGCCAAATCTGAATACTTCCCTTTTCTGTCCCATTGCTATTTGCTCTAGATGTTTTTCTAATATGTTCCTCTAGATTTTGTTTTATGAAGTTTTCCATGGTGAGCTATGTGAAAACAGCAAGTTTTGGGTCTGCCAAAAGCATCTGCTGTCTAAAGAAATCTTGTCCACATTCAACTTGCCTGGGTTACATAATCCTTCCCAGAAGAGATCCTTCCATCAGACCAACGACTATTACAAAATCAGTCAATAGTATATGGTCTTTCCTTCCACCCTCCCTCCAACATAGCTCATCTTTTCTGTGCTTTACCACAAATCCTAACCATGATTTCTTGGGCACGTTTTCCCATGGTACAACATACAATACGTGGTCACCTTAACAGCCACTCACTAATTTTTGAGTTTTTACACTGATGTGACTCGACTTCCCCTCTCCAACCTGCCCTGATATTTGGTAACCAATTCATACTGCTGTCCCAATATTCGCCTGGAGGGTCCTCCTTGTTCTTCCTAGAAAGTCTTCTGCAGCTTTTAGACACACCCTCTCAGGGGTCACTCTAGTCAGCTGAGATCCTGCATCCCTTCCTGTCTGAAGTTTCTGGGGTACAGTCACCCTTTCCGATCTAGTAACAATGAAAGCACCACCCCTTTCCTGAAACCCTCTGTGAGAGCAGGGAGATCACCCACATCTGCCTCCCCTGACCTACGGAGCTCAGCTCTCCTTCACATCTGTTGAGTCTGACCCTCAAATTCTCAACCTTCCTCCTGAGGAAATCTTTCACTTCCTCTGGCGAAATCAACCTGGATTTCTTTATTCTGTTATTATTCTATTGCACCTATTCTTATAGGAAGGTTGCAGCACACTTGTCAAACCACCCCGTTTTCTCCTGTCCTCGGAAGAAGAGCTGATACCTTGAGACCAAGCCCTCCAGGTGCAGGAATCCTGAGTGGCTTTTGGGGCGCTGGGGCTATTGCAGCTTCACTGAAATGATCTCTTCCCTCAAACCAAGAATGTGCCATGTTTTTGTTTTTTCTTTTATCAATAAGGCCCCCATCTTTCTGTTTGTTGTTAATAAAATTCTACCACCTTTCTATGGTCAAAGCCACACGTTAGGTCTCAGATGTCTAAAATCAAGATCAGACTTTATCTAAATTAACAAATCCGTGTCCAACTTGAAACTACAAAGTGGGGAATGAATGACTCCTAAAAGGCTGTTTTTAAATAATGTGTATCCATGGGTTGGCCTGTGCATAGATTCCCCCCTTGCTTGTTATTCAGTTTAAACACCACCAAAAGAGAACAATCAGTACACACAGTTTAAACCTCAGTTACACAATATTTCTTCTTAGCAGCACACAAGGCACAAGGAATTTATTGCACTAAATGTCTGGCCTGCACACGTGGTTGAAAATTCAGATTGTAAAAGCAGCAATAATTATCCTCCTGTCCTTATAAGTGAATCCATGCCCCGGCTGCACTTGTTACTTAGGCCCCGATGGCACACCGTCTGCAGAGAACCTGTGAAGCTTGTTAAACAGGAGTGCAGTTCAAGATAAAACTGCAGTCATCCAAATTCTAAAGCCAGCCCTCTGGGCACCGTGAGCGAACACCAGCAGGAAAGACCAGCACGTGTCACAGCATCTGGCTGCATAACGACCACCACTTCCCCGGGCTCAGTGTGGCCAGGAATTACAGTGGTCACCAAGGTCAAAATACACAGCCTAAGACGGAAAGCGTTTGCAGGGGTCATGGGAGGTCAGAAAGAAAATAAAAGTCTCCACGATCACGGGGCACAAATAGGCCATTGCAAACTTGTCAGGGCATGAATCCCAATGGCCTGGCACTACAATAGCTCCAATCTCTGAATATTACTTTGTTCCTGATTCATGAACCAAAGCAAAGAGTAAAACCTTAAAAGCAACCAAAGATTGTGGGGACAGGGGCAGGGTGTGGAATAGATTATGTTCAAAAAACGAACAGTTGGAGAACCAATTACTCAACAGCAATTATGGAAGCCAAAGTGCAACAGAATGTCATCTTCCATATCATCAAAGACACTAACTACCAACGTGGAATTCTCTACGAAGTGAAAATATGTGCCAACACTCAGACAAAATAAAAACAGAGATTCACCACCAGGCATTTCTCACTGATGAAAATTCTAAAGGATGTCCACTACAAACAGAAGAAAAACTACCCCATATGGAAGTTCTGAGATGTAAGTAAGAAACACTGGGGGGACACACTGGGAGAGGGCGAGGGCAGACAGTGGGATCAACAGTGGTCACCACTCAATGTGGGGCGTTGGAATCCAAGGCAGTGAGGAGGACATGTGCGTGGGCACAGCAAGGAGATGAAACAAATAAGATACAGATGATGGGAGCCACCTTACTGCCATAAAAGGGACTTAACAGAGAGTGAAGAAAAAACCCTGTGGAATGATCCCTGTGGAATTTGACTGGAATTAGAAGAATTGGTAGGAATTCATAGTTTTCATTATATTTGATATTGAACCCACGTGTGCGTGTGTGCGTGCATTTCTGTTGACACACATAATCCCTGTTGTTCACTGAGGGAGCCCGAGAGCAACGACAACCACTAGCAACATGCACACCCACCGCATCTGGTGTCCAGATCCAGGTCTCCCGATGTCACTCTCCCCTAAGAGGATTCAGGGCTTCTATAGAAAATGTCCGATGGCAGGGCTGGGGCGGACAACTGCAAGATGAGCTTGGAACAACTTGTCGAGAGAGGAAGGATGTGCTCAAAGAATAATGGGGACAGGTCAAAAAGATATGCTGTGAGCTTGAAATGGCTACCACTGGGCAAATCAGGAGCATTTAAGCACCAAAGTAATAAGCTTTCCTTCCTCCCTCATCTGTTTGCGTGTTTCGTTGGATGTATTGATCAATGCAGGAGGGATGACAGAATCATACTATAATCATTTGGCAACCATCAAGGCATTGATTCAGCAAGAGTCATCAATGGGTGCTCCATCTAGTGGGTGAGATTTTGAGGATTGACGATATATTTACAGAGTCTCAGGGTATCTGCACACAAGAGATAAGGGAATAACCAAGGGGAAATAGTAATTTTATGGTGGACAAACTCGGCGACGCTTCTTAACCACACGATCAAAGTCAACATTGCCAGTAACGGAATCCAGCACGTGCCTCCAGATTTGCTGCACTGGGAAGAACTCAGCATCACTTGTGTGACATTTCTGCCAAGTCGGCGTAACCAGAAGCTTCTTAATTTTAAGACTGTTTCCAAAAAACAAATCGATAAATCAATGACTAGAAAAGGTGAAAAACCTTAGACAAATTTTATTTCTGTAAGAGGACAGCTTTATGAATCTGTGTTTAAAATTATATATTGGAAAAATGGCGGCGTGAGGTGAGCCTCTGTAAAGCTCCCCTGGAATTTACAACGAATCGAACAACAAAAACTCCACAAAGGACTCCCTGCACAGCAGACAGGCAAGACGAAGAGGCCCACTACCGACTGAAATCACCTACAGGTGGGAGATTCACAGAGTGGAGGGAGGAGGAAGGGAGAAGTGGAGACGGAGCCGCAGTGCGCAGGACGAGACCCAGCTCAGTGCGCCGAGCTCGCTGCTTCCCGGAACTACCGCAGCTGCGGGAGAGGGAAGAACTCGGACTGCTAGGGCTCCGCCACAGGGCTGAGGGACAGCATATAACACGGCTGAACCCAACGCTCACGGCAGAGACCTCGGAGAAAAGACTGAGGGAAAAAGGCTGAAAACAGTGGTTTAAGCCCTCACTGCCGAGCAGAGAACGGAGCCTTAGGCACTGAGACTAGCCGCCTCCCTCCCTCCCAGAGCTCGCCCTGCCCCACCTGCCCGGTGCTAGAAGCGAAACAGTAGCAGTGTCAGATCAAAACAACAGAAAATTTGCTGTTTTGAGAACTGTGGACTGCAAACACAAATTCACAGCCCAACTAGTTCCAGCAAAGGGGAGAGAGCTGTGGAAGCAGGACCGGCTGTGGTGGTGGTTGCCGCCATTGCTCTGGGCCACCTCTCACAACTCACCCCGCCCCTGACCCCACCTATCTGGGCGGATCCCTGCAGGAGTAAACAGAACTGCTGAAACATACGGGCTCTGAATCAGGAGCTGGAAGAGCTTTGGAACATCAAAAGCTCTCCGCATACCCACCGGGACACTGCGCCCTGTGACCTAGACAAACTATTAACAGAGGAGAAGCCCGTCTCCCAGGGAATCCCCCCATTGTGTGAGAAGCTGGAATAGTGCAGAGAAAACATAGCACTACTGTGGGAGAAGAAAAATAAGTTGCAGTTGGAGAAATAATAAAACATTCTACCAACAAGTACTGGCAAACAAAAGAAAGACCGCTTTCTATCAACCTGTTGCAGAAGCCACTCCTGTAGATGTCTAGGAAGAGAAATAGTAAACCAGTAATCGCCATGAATAACCAAGGCAACAAGATAGCTCAGAAAGAAAGTGAAAAATCTCCAGAGAAGGCACTTAAAGATACAGAAATATGTGACTTAAATGACAGAGAATTCAAGATTGCAGTTCTGAAAAACTCAACGAGATACAAGAAAACACAGATAGGCAGTTAAATGAACTCAGAAACTCAATCAAAGAACAGCATGAACATTTTACGAAAGATATTGAAATTTTAAAAAAGAACCAAATAGAATTTCTGGAGATTAAGAACTCAATAGAAGAAATTAAGAATGAAATAACCAGCTTAGGTAGTAGAGTTGACCAGATGGAGGAAAGAATCAGTGACATCGAAGATAGAAACCTGGAAATGACACAGATGGAAGAAGAAAGAGACTTGAGACTTAAAAGAAATGAAAGAACTCTACAAGAACTTTCTGACTCCATCAGAAAGAGCAATATAAGAATAATGGGCATTCCAGAAGGAGAAGAAAGAGAGAAGGGTCATAGAATATATTCAAACAAATTGTCGATGAGAACTTCCCAAATTTGTGGACAGAACTGGACCCTCGAATCCAAGAAGCAAATAGAACACCTAGTTACCTCAATCCCAACAGGCCTTCTCCAAGGCACATTGTATTGAAGCTGTCTAAAATCAACGACAAACAAAGAATCCTCAAGGCAGCCAGGGAAAAGAAGATGGTAACCTACAAATGAAAGCCTATTAGACTATCATCACATTTTTCAGCAGAAACTCTACAAGCCAGGAGGGAGTGGAACCAAATATTCAAACTATTGAAAGAGAGAAATCATGAGCCAAGAATAATATATCCAGCATATATATCCTTTAGATATAAAGGAGGAATAAAGAACTTTCCAGACACACAGAAGCTGAGGGAATTTTCTAATACACGACCTGCACTACAAGAAATACTAAAGGAGGCTATTCGACCACCATCAACAGGGACAATTTGTGGCAACCAAAACTCAAAAAGGGGGAGAGTAAAGGCCTGAACCGGAATATGGGAATGGAGAAAGTAAGCGTGCTGAAGAAAATGGAATACTCTAAATATCAAACTTTCTTTTACATAAACTTAAGGGTAACCACTCAAAATAAATCCAGAACTGAAATATATACTGAAATAAAACAAGAAACAGAGGAAAACATCATAGAATACCACCACATAGAAATAATAGACAACAACAAAAAGGCAAAGAAACAATGGAGACACAGCCTTACCAGAAAACTAAAGATAGAATGACAGGAAATCCTCACATATCAATAATCACCCTAAATGTAAATGGACTGAACTCACCAATAAAAAGGCACAGAGTAGCAGATTGGATCAAAAAACTAAACCCAACCATATGCTGTCTCCAAGAGACACATCTCAGCTACAAGGACAAGCATAGACTCAAAGTGAAAGGGTGGAAATTGACACTCCAAGCAAATGGTACCCAGAGAAAATCAGGTGTAGCCATAATGATATCAGATGAAACAGACTTCAAGGTGAAAAAGATAACAAGAGACAAAGATGGACATTTCATAATGGTGAAGGGACTGTACAACAAGAAGACATAACAGTCATCAATATTTATGCCCCCAATCAGGGAGCACCGAAATACACCAAGCAACTACTAACAGAACTAAAGGGAGAAATTGACCAAAACACAATTATACTAGGGGACTTAAATACATCATTGACAGCTATGGATAGATCATCCAAACAGAAAATAAATAACGAAATAGTAGCCCTAAATGACACATTAGATGAAATGGACATAATTGACATTTATAGAGCACTTCATCCTAAAACATCAGACTATACATTCTTTTCTAGTGTACATGGAACATTCTCAAGGATAGACCATATATTGGGACATAAAATCAGTCTCAACAAATTTAAGAAGATTGAAATCATACCATGCATATTCTCTGATCACAAGGCTTTGAAATTGGATATCAACTGTAAAAAGAAAGCGGGAAAAACACAAATACATGGAGATTAAACAACATACTTTTAAAGAAGGACTGGGTCAAAGAAGAAATTAGAGGAGAGATCAAAAGATACATAGAAACAAATGACAATGAAAATACATCCTACCAAAATTTTTGGGATGCAGCGAAAGCAGTTTTAAGAGGGAAATTTATCTCATTACAGGCCTATCTCAAGAAACAAGAAAACTCCCAAATAAATAACCTCATGTTACACCTTAAAGAACTAGAAAAAGAAGAACAAGTAAAACCCAAGGTCAGCAGAAGAAAGGAAATAATAAAAATTAAAGCAGAACTAAATGAAATAGAGAACAAAAAGACAATAGAAAAAATTAATGTGACAAAGAGCTGGTTCTTTGAAAAGATTAACAAAATTGACAAACCCTTGGCTAGACTTACTAAGATAAAAGAGAGAAGACACTGATTAACAAAATCAGAAAGCGTAAAAGGGAAGTTATCACGGACACCACAGAAATACAAAGGATCATCCAAGAATACTATGAAGGACTATATGCCACCAAATTCAACAACCTAGAAGAAATGGACAAGTTCTTAGAAACATATAGCCTTCCAAGGCTGAACCATGAAGAACTGGAAAATCTAAACAGACCGATCACCAGTAACTAAATTGAATCAGTCATCCAAAACCTTCCCAAAAGCAAAAGTCCGGGACCAGATGGCTTCACTAGTGAATTCTACCAAACCTTCAAAGAGGATCTAATACCAATTCTGCACAAACTCTTCCAAAAATTGAAGAAGAGACAGTACTCCCTAACTCATTTTATGAGGCCAACATTACCCTGATACCAAAACCTGGTAAGGACAGCACAAAAAAGAAAACTACAGACCAATATCTCTAATGAATACCGATGCAAAAATCCTAAATAAAATTCTAGCAAATCGAATACAACAATGCATTAAAAGATTATTCATCACGACCAAGTGGGGTTCATCCCGGGCACAAGGATGGTTCAACATCAAATCCATCAATGTGATACATCACATAAACAAAATAAAGGACAAAAATCATATGATTATATCAATTGATGCAGAAAAAGCATTTGACAAGATACAACATCCATTTATGATTAAAACACTTAATAAAATGGGTATAGAAGGAAAATACCTTAACATAATAAAGGCCATATATGACAAGCCCTCTGCTAATCTCATAATTAATGGAGAAAAACTGAAGCCCTTTGCTCTACGTTCAGGAACACGACAGGGATGTCCCCTATCACCTCTGCTTTTCAACATAGTGTTGGAAGTCCTTGCCAGAGCAATCAGGCAAGAGAAAGAAATAAAAGGCATCAAATTGGGAATGAAGAAGTTAAATTATCACTCTTTGCAGATGACATGATGCTATATATAGAAAACCCTAAAGACTCCACCAAAAAGCTATTAGAAACAATCAACGAATACAGTAAAGTTGCTGGCTACAAAATCAACGCACAAAAGTCCATTGCCTTCCTATATACTAACAATGAAATCTCAGAAAAAGAAATACAAAAAACAATTCCTTTTGCAATTGCAGCAAAAGAATAAAATACCTAGGAATAAACTTAACCAAGGATGTGAAAGACCTATATGCTGAAAACTATAAGACATTTTTGAAAGAAATTGAAGAAGACACAAAGAAATGGAAAGACATTCCGTGCTCATGGATTGGAAGAATCAACATAGTTAAAATGGCCATATTACCCAAAGCAATATACAGATTCAATGCAATCCCCATCAAAATCCCAATGGCATATTTTAAAGAAATAGAACAAAAATCATCAGATTTGTTTGGAACCACAAAAGACCCCGAATAGCCAAAGCAATCTTAAGAAAAAGAACTATAATGGAGGTATCACACTTCCTGACTTTGGCTTGTACTACAGGGCTACAATAATCAAAACAGCATGGTATTGGCAGAAAAACAGACACATAGACCAATGGAATAGAATTGAGAACCCAGAAATAAAACCACATAAATATGGACAGATAATTTTTGACAAAGAAGCTAAAACATACAATGGAGCAAAGACAGCCTCTTCAATAAATGGTGCTGGGAGAATTGGATAGCCACGTGCAAAAGAATGAAACTGGACTGCTATTTGTCACCATGTACCAAAGTTAATTCAAAATGGATCAAAGACTTAAGCATAAGACCTGACACAATAAACTGCATAGAAGAAAACATAGGTACTAAACTTATGGACCTTGGGTTCAAAGAGCATTTATGAACTTGACTCAAAGGCAATGGAAGTAAAAGCTAAAATAAACGAATGGGACTATATGAAACTTAAAAGCTTCTGCACAGCAAAAGAAACCATTGACAAAATAAAGAGGCCACCAACTGAATGGGAGAAGATTTTTGCTAACAGTGCCTCCGATAAGGGCTAGTATCCAGAATATACAAGGAACTCATGCAACTCAACAACAAAAAAACAAACAACCCAATTGAAAAATGGGCAGAGGACTTGAAGAGACATTTCTCCAAAGAGGACATACAAATGGCAAATAAACATATGAAAAAATGCTCAACATCACTAATCATCAGAGAAATGCAAATCAAAACCACAATGAGATATCACCTCACCCCAGTCAGAATGGCTATCATCAACAAGACAAATAGTAACAAATGTTGGAGAGGTTGTGGAGAAAAAGGAACCCTCATACACTGTTGGTGGGAATGCAGACTGGTGCAGCCGTTATGGAAGGCAGTGTGGAGGTTCCTCAGAATATTACGAATAGAATTGCCATATGACCCAGCAATCCCTCTCCTGGGTATCTACCCAAAAAATCTGAAAACATTTAGAGATAAAGACACGTGTGCTCCAATGTTCATTGCAGCTTTGTTTACGGTGGCCAAGACATGGAAACAACCAAAATGTCCTTCGATAGATGAATGGATAAAGAAGTTGTGGTACATATACACAATGGAATACTATTCGCAGTGAGAAAAGATGATATAGGAACATTTGTGACAACATGGATGGATCTTGAGAGAGTAATGCTGAAGCGAAACAAGTCAGACAGAAAAAGCAGAGAACCATGTGATTTCACTGATATGTGGTATATAAACCAAAAACAACAAAAGAACAAGACAAACAAATGAGAAACAGAAACTCATAGACACGGACAATAGTTTAGTGGTTGCCAGAGGGTAAGGGGGGTGGGGGGAGGTGAGGGTAAGGGGATCGAATATATGGTGATGGAAGAACTGACTCTGGGTGATGAACATACAATGGGATTTATAGATGATGTAATACAGAATTGTACACCTGAAATCTATGTAATTTTACTAACAATTGTCACCCCAATAAATTTAATTAAAAAAAAAATTATATATTAATATAATCAGATTTATGGCACTATAACAATTGTAATACATCCAAACATTGATCGTAACCATAACAGCAGATATCAAAATGATGTCTGTGAAAATTTTTAGGTTCATACACAGTGATAAATATTGGAAAATTGAAAAATAGCTATCAGTTTACACCACTGCAGTATTAATGACAACTTGGTTGTTTGGGTGTTGGATAAACAGCTAGTATTTGGGCAGCATGAGTATGTAAAACTTAACACTGCTTGTTTTCATCCACAAAATCTGCTCCAAAGCTAGTTAGACGCCAAGAAACACAGTTTGAATACTATATAGATTTTCATATACACATATGAAACGAAAATATTTTCCTTCAATAAGGATTTTCACATGCCATATGTTTAATGGGAAAGAAGGAAAATGCTATGTAAACAGCCCAGTAAAGGTGAACTATTTATATTTCAGATCATATAGTTCTTACTCAAAAACGACATATATTCTTGTGATGCATTCAAAACTAGATCATCACTAGATATTAGAGCAAAGTAGACGGTGTTCAGATTGAAGTTCAGCATCAGCTAGAAAAAAAAAGAAAGAATCATACTCTTTATCTAAAATGTAAGTATACATGTTAAGAAGAATGAAAAAAACCTATGAAGACTCCACTACCCAATAGGAGATTACTATTACATATCACTTGCCCATGGCTGCACACTGAGTTAACTGCTCTTCCTGCTAAGTTTCAGAGCTTCTGATTGTCTCATTCTTCATTCATTTATTCAACAAGCATGTGCTAAGGTAGTACAACAAGCACTGAAGTTACAAGGTGAAGAGGACATGGTCCACCCCAGAACCATCACCTACTCTAAACTGGAAAAACAGGTTTCTTTCTTTCTATGTCCCAGGCTGATTTACATAACTGTGTGCTTCTGTGGTTAGTTGCTCATTCAGAAATTCCCCGGTCCATCTGTTCTGGGGTTCTGAGTCAGTGGGAGCAGAATATCATGGCGGAATTCTGGCCCCCGTCTCCTCCTGTATCTCATCCCAGCCTGGAGGAGGAGGCAGGAGGCCACGGAGGGAGCACTGGTGGGGCCCAGCATGCAGGTCTGAGTCCTGTGCTCTGGCAAGCGGGAGGAAGCACCTTGGGAGGCAGTATTACAGGTACTGGAACCTCAGGGCCTCAGAGTTGGCCTGCCAGGCTGTCACCTCAGGGCCTGGGAAGTGACGGGGGTGGCCTGGAAGTGGAGCTGAGAAGCAGCATAGGAGATGGTTAAGGCCACATGTCCTGGTTCAGATCCTGGCCATCATCCCCCAGTTGTGTGACCTTGGACAAGTTCTTTACGACCCCTTTCTCCTCTGAAAATGGTGATAATAAAGCACCTATTTCACAAGGTTATTGTCACTATTGAGTGAGTTGACATATCTGAAGTACCTAGCACCTGCCTGGCATGTAGAGAGCACGATGTAGATGGCGGTGATGCAAGGATGAGGATGGTTAACCTGTGTCTCCTGTTGGGTTCCTGGTCCACATATATGTATATATATTTAAACAGAACAGGACACCTAGTTCCATTCACTGGCAAATATTTTGTCGCATCCAGCACGTGGGGAGGGAGAAGGGCAGCTCGGGGTTAAGAAAAGACAGTAGCCATGAATAGAATGCAAGCGGGGCCCAGGGGCTGCAGTCTCAAGGACTGGCTCCAAACTGGCCAACACCTAGTTTTTATTGGTAAACTTCTAAAGAGGTAAAAGATTGTTAATGTTAAGATCTGTGAATTATGTACCTGCTGGCTGTCTTTCCAAAGGTTCCCATTATGTTCCAGCTTTACCTTCACACACGCACATCTCCAAGGAATCCATTGAAGGGGAGGGACCGATAGAATTCCATCAGGTCTCAGTTTGCTGAGGCCCCCCCTTGTGAGATCCTGGGGAGAGCGCGGGGGACAAACGGTTTGGCAGCTGTGAGGCAGCAGTATATGAACCCGCTGGTCTCTGCTTCACTGCCCTGTGTTTGCCCTTAGATCCCTGAGCGCTCACTCTGCCACGCCTGCCCAGCATGGCTTCACTGCTGCCAGCCACTGAGGAGAACTGGCCTTGGGCTGACTGCCAGGTGGCAGCGGACAGTCGAACTTCTTTGCCTCAGTTTCCTTATCTGTCACCCTCCCGGTTCTTCCTCCCAGTGCCCTCCAGGGATGTGAAGTGTCAGGTGACATCTATTACACATGACAAACGGTTTCCAAAGGCAGAACTTTGGTGACTGGTGTGGGAGAGCTGAGGGGGGGACTGGTCCTCCTGCCCTAGGAACCTTCCGTGGTTTGGAGGGAGTGACATGGAGACTAGCCCTTCCACGGTGCGGTGAGCAGACGCATGCCCCTCGGGTTATTCTGCCCACAGCGGGGATGTGGGATGCGGTTTAGAAAGTCAGTCTCACACCAGTGTTCTCCAGCCTCATTCTCTGACCCCAGATAGAAAGTGGCTATGCTTTTTGCCCCCAGGATGCTTAGAAAGGGGCAAAGGGTGGTTGTAGCAGAAAGAAAGTCTCAGTGATGTGACTCACCAGTGCTTCTTGCCTCAGGTACCTTTGTGCATCAGGTACCGTATAGGCATCTATTTTATAAAATGAGGAGAGCACGGCCCAGAGGGGCTCATTACTGTCCCCCCCACTCGTGCAGTGGGAGATGCCAGAGAAGGGATTTGAACTCAGACCTGGGGATTCCAAAGTCTGTTCTTTCCAAGGGGAATCCTGATTCTGAGCCTCAGGAGGCTGGTTGGAGTTCCCCTCCTCTCTCTTCTGTCCTCCGGGAACATTGTTGTGAAAGCCTCCCGCTCACACACGTGATGTTTGTGTGTGCTTTTTCCTGCTGGGAGTCAGCCTTCCCGCCCTTCCCCCCTTCCCCCCTGCTGGTCTTGGCCCTGCAGGGCTGTGGGCTTCACCTGAGAACCTCCCCCAAGTGAACACACCCACCTGCCTCTCTGCAGGCCAGGAATTCCATGCCTGCCTTGCTCCCTTCTTTCAGTTTACCTCCTGCGATGTGGGGGAGGACAGCAAGCCATTAGCAAGTGAGAGGAACCTGTGCTAAAACGTGTGGCTGACCTTGGGCTTTTGCGAGAAGTGTGGATTTTCTGAGACCCCCTTGGGGAGTGAGATACTGTGACAGTGTTTGCTGTGGCTCTGGAGGTATGCCTGGGTGAAAAGATGAAATGCGGTGACTGAGGCATTCTCCTGTCACTGAAAGGGCACAGGCCTGGCAGGGGGTGGCTCCAGAGTCTGCCTTGACAGGCTGTGTGACCTTGGGCACGTCACTCCCTGTTCTGGGCCGCTCTGCCTCCCTGTAACATGAGGAGTTTGTACCAAATGGTTCCTCAGGTCCTTTCAGCCCTCAAGGTTCTACAGCTTTAGATGCCTCTATTAGGAAATACAGAGCCCAAGCTCCTTCTTTCTTCCTTCTCCCTGTTGCCTCTTTAAAGCTGAGGTTTACTTTGCAGCTCGTGTTAATTAGAAAGCTGTAATGCGTGCTGTGGAAGGACCCAGGAGAAGTTGCAGGGCCATATTCCCTGAGACATCCAGGCTGGAAAGTTTTCCAGTAAGGACAGGTTCAAACAGGATAACCCTGGGCCCGTGGACAGGATACAACCTTGGCTGCTCATTTACCTCAGGGGACACAGTTTAGTGCTTTAGGACCTGGCCAGAACCCTGGCAGGACCGTCCCCACACGGCCTACTTAGCACCCTGTGTGGCAGAAAGGAGTGGGCCAGCTGGTGCAGAGCCCTCCGCCTGGGGACCCTGGACTTCTTGGGCCTTGGAGTGGGAGAGTGGGACGAGTCCTCCCAGGACTGAGACAGCTCCTCTTTGACAGACGGGCATGGCGAGGGCCACTCTTCCAGGGGCGGGCTCTCTACCTTGATGGGCCGCCCTGAGTGTGGCATTTCCTCCCCCTGGATGTCTTCCTCCTTGATGGACTGAACTGGAAGCAGAGGGCACAGCCCTTCTCCAAGCAGGAGTTTCTCCTCTTTCACTGGTCCTGCAGTGGGCAGAGGGGCTACCCCCTCATCCGCCAGCAGCACCTGAAAGGCAAGCAGGGATAAGGTGGAAGGGAGCTGTTGAAGCCTCGAGACTCAACCCAGTCGCCCGGCGGGACACAAGATCATGACTAAAGTAAGTGACATGCTGCAACTGATCTTCTTTTTGTCTTTTTAAAATCTTAAAAAGTATAAAATACAAGAATATATGACGGGGTGGCCCGGTGGCCCAGGCGTTTGGAGCTCTGTGCTCCTAACTCCGAAGGCTGCCGGTTCGATTCCCACATGGGCCAGTGGGCTCTCAACCACAATGGTTGCTGGTTCAACTCCTCTCAACCACAATGGTTGCTGGTTCAACTCCTGGAAGGGATGGTGGGCTGTGCCCCCTGCAACTAGAAAATGGCAACTGGACCTGGAGCTGAGCTGTGCCCTCCACAACTAAGACTGAAAGGACAAAAACTTGAGGCTGAATGGCACCCTCCACAACTAAGATTGAAAGGACAACTTGACTTGGAAAGAAGGCCTGGAAGTGCACACTGTTCCCCAATAAAGTCCTGTTCCCCCGCCCCAATAAGAATATATGACGAAGATAGTAGTTCAGTTCCAGGGGGTGAAGATAGAGCATTTAAGATGGTGCTGACATAATCATTATCTATCTGAAGTAAAATAAAATTAGATATCTATTTTATACCTTCTACAAAGACGACAGAAAAATTAAAACCATACAAATCCTGAAAGAGAACCTAGGAGACTACATGTACAATCTGAGGGTAGGGGTGACCCTTCTTAACCAAGACTGGAAACCCAGAAGCTGTAAAAGAGAAGAGATACATATTTGACCACATAAAAATTTAGTATCTTACTGTGGCAAGAGACCCCATAAACAAAGTTCAGAAACAAACAATAGAAGTAAAAAAATATCTTCAGCATAAAAGACAAGGTTAATATTTTAACAACAAAGAACTCCCACAAATTATTAACGAAACCCGGTAGAAAAATGGGCAATGTCCATAAATAAACATTTCATAGTGAACAATCCCAAGTGACCAAATATAATGAGGAGGTGCTCACATTTACTGCTAAGCAAATAGTTTATGGAGACATCCTTTATGCACATTAGATAGGCAAATATTAAAAAGATTAATAACACCAATTGCTGGCAAAGAAAGACACAGGTCTTGTCATAGCCTGCTGGTGGAAATGTGAATTATCACAGATTTTTTTGGAAAAGCAATCTAGCAATATCAGGTAAAATTTAGAATACCTCTTCACTGAGCAATGTCATATCTGGGACTCTATCCCACAGACATGAAAGCATTAGTAAGAAAGATACTTGCAAAGATATTTATTGCAATGTTGTTCATAAGGCAAAAGAACTAGAAACAAAATGTGCCCATAAAAGTGGAATGGCTGGAAAAATTATGGCATAGCCACACCATGGAATATTATGTGGCCATTAAAAGACAATAATTAGGGTGGCCAGATGGCTCAGTTGGTTAGAGCGCCAGCTCTCAGCAGCAGTGTTGCCGGTTCGATTCCTGCATGGGATGGTGGGCTGCGCCCCCCTGCAACTAGGATTGAAGACAGCGACTGGGCTTGGGGTTTGGCTGCGCCCTCCACAACTAGATTGAAAGAACGGCGACTTGGCTTGGGGCTGAAGGGCCCTGGAGAGGCACGCTGTTCCCCGATATTCCCCAATAAAAGAAGAAGAAAAGGGG
>NC_133752.1:87466176-87501529 GCF_036562045.2 Rhinolophus sinicus
AGTTCCAGCAAAGGGAGAGAGCTGTGGAAGCAGGACCGGCTGTGGTGGTGGTTGCCGCCATTGCTCTGGGCCACCTCTCACAACTCACCCCGCCTCTGACCCCACCTATCTGGGCGGATCCCTGCAGGAGTAAACAGAACTGCTGAAACCTACGGGCTCTGAATCAGGAGCTGGAAGAGCTTTGGAACATCAAAGCTCTCCGCATACCCACCGGGACACTGCGCCCTGTGACCTAGACGAACTATTAACAGAGGAGAAGCCTGCCTCCCAGGAATCCCCCATTGTGTGAGAAGTTGGAATAGTGCAGAGAAAACATAGCACTACTGTGTGGGAGAAGGAAAATAAGTTGCAGCTGGAGAAATAATAAAACATTCTACCAACAAGTACTGGCAAACAAAAGAAAGACCGCTTATCAACCTGTTGCAGAAGCCACTCCTGTAGATGTCTAGGAAGAGAAATAGTAAACCAGTAATCGCCATGAATAACCAAGGCAACAAGATAACTCAGAAAGAAAGTGAAAAATCTCCAGAGAAGGCACTTAAAGATACAGAAATATGTGACTTAAATGACAGAGAATTCAAGATTGCAGTTCTGAAAAAACTCAACGAGATACAAGAAAACACAGATAGGCAGTTAAAGGAACTCAGAAACTCAATCAAAGAACAGCATGAGCATTTTACGAAAGAGATTGAAATCTTAAAAAAGAACCAAATAGAATTTCTGGAGATTAAGAACTCAATAGAAGAAATTAAGAATGAAATAACCAGCTTAGGTAGTAGAGTTGACCAGATGGAGGAAAGAGTCAGTGACATCGAAGATAGAAACCTGGAAATGACACAGAGAGAAGAAGAAAGAGACTTGAGACTTAAAAGAAATGAAAGAACTCTACAAGAACTTTCTGACTCCATCAGAAAGAGCAATATAAGAATAATGGGCATACCAGAAGGAGAAGAAAGAGAGAAGGGAACAGAGAATATATTCAAACAAATTGTCGATGAGAACTTCCCAAATTTGTGGACAGAACTGGACCCTCGAATCCAAGAAGCAAATAGAACACCTAGTTACCTCAATCCCAACAGACCTTCTCCAAGGCACATTGTATTGAAGCTGTCTAAAATCAACGACAAAGAAAGAATCCTCAAGGCAGCCGGGAAAAGAAGACGGTAACATACAAAGGAAAGCCCATTAGATTATCATCAGATTTTTTAGCAGAAACTCTACAAGCCAGGAGGGAGTGGAACCAAATATTCAAACTATTGAAAGAGAGAAATCATGAGCCAAGAATAATATATCCAGCAAAGATATCCTTTAGATATGAAGGAGGAATAAAGACCTTTCCAGACATACAGAAGCTGAGGGAATTTTCTAATACACGACCTGCACTACAAGAAATACTAAAGGAGGCTATTCGACCACCATCAACAGGGACAATTTGTGGCAACCAAAACTCAAAAAGGGGGAGAGTAAAGGCCTGAACCGGAATATGGGAATGGAGAGAGTAAGCGTGCTGAAGATAATGGAATACTCTAAATATCAAACTTTCTTTTACATAAACTTAAGGGTAACCACTCAAAAAAAATCCAGAACTGAAATATATACTGAAATAAGAGAAGAAACAGAGGGAAACATCATAGAATACCACCACACAGAAATAATAGACAACACCAAAAAGGCAAAGAAACAATGGAGACACAGCCTTACCAGAAAACTAAAGATAGAATGACAGGAAATCCTCACATATCAATAATCACCCTAAATGTAAATGGACTGAACTCACCAATAAAAAGGCACAGAGTAGCAGATTGGATCAAAAAACTAAACCCAACCATATGCTGTCTCCAAGAGACACATCTCAGCTACAAGGACAAGCACAGACTCAAAGTGAAAGGGTGGAAATTGACACTCCAAGCAAATGGTACCCAGAGAAAATCAGGTGTAGCCATAATGATATCAGATGAAACAGACTTCAAGGTGAAAAAGATAACAAGAGACCAAGATGGACATTTCATAATGGTGAAGGGGACTGTACAACAAGAAGACATAACAGTCATCAATATTTATGCCCCCAATCAGGGAGCACCGAAATACACCAAGCAACTACTAACAGAACTAAAGGGAGAAATTGACCAAAACACAATTATACTAGGGGACTTAAATACATCATTGACAGTTATGGATAGATCATCCAAACAGAAAATAAATAACGAAATAGTAGCCCTAAATGACACATTAGATGAAATGGACATAATTGACATTTATAGAGCACTTCATCCTAAAACATCAGACTATACATTCTTTTCTGGTGTACACGGAACATTCTCAAGGATAGACCATATATTGGGACATAAAATCAGTCTCAACAAATTTAAGAAGATTGAAATCATACCATGCATATTCTCTGATCACAAGGCTTTGAAATTGGATATCAACTGTAAAAAGAAAGCGGGAAAAAACACAAATACATGGAGATTAAACAACATACTTTTAAAGAAGGAATGGGTCAAAGAAGAAATTAGAGGAGAGATCAAAAGATACATAGAAACAAATGACAATGAAAATACATCCTACCAAAATTTCTGGGATGCAGCGAAAGCAGTTTTAAGAGGGAAATTTATCTCATTACAGGCCTATCTCAAGAAACAAGAAAACTCCCAAATAAATAACCTCATGTTACACCTTAAAGAACTAGAAAAAGAAGAACAAGTAAAACCCAAGGTCAGTAGAAGAAAGGAAATAATAAAAATTAAAGCAGAAATAAATGAAATAGAGAACAAAAAGACAATAGAAAAAATTAATGTGACAAAGAGCTGGTTCTTTGAAAAGATTAACAAAATTGACAAACCCTTGGCTAGACTTACTAAGATAAAAAGAGAGAAGACACTGATTAACAAAATCAGAAACGTAAAAGGGGAAGTTATCACGGACACCACAGAAATACAAAGGATCATCCAAGAATACTATGAAGGACTATATGCCACCAAATTCAACAACCTAGAAGAAATGGACAAGTTCTTAGAAACATATAGCCTTCCAAGGCTGAACCATGAAGAACTGGAAAATCTAAACAGACCGATCACCAGTAACGAAATTGAATCAGTCATCCAAAACCTTCCCAAAAGCAAAAGTCCGGGACCAGATGGCTTCACTAGTGAATTCTACCAAACCTTCAAAGAGGATCTAATACCAATTCTGCACAAACTCTTCCAAGAAATTGAAGAAGAGACAGTACTCCTAACTCATTTTATGAGGCCAACATTACTCTGATACCAAAACCTGGCAAGGACAGCACAAAAAAGAAAACTACAGACCAATATCTCTAATGAATACCGATGGAAAAATCCTAAATAAAATTCTAGCAAATCGAATACAACAATGCATTAAAAAGATTATTCATCACGACCAAGTGGGGTTCATCCGGGCACAAGGATGGTTCAACATCCAAGAATCCATCAATGTGATACATCACATAAACAAAATAAAGGACAAAAATCATATGATTATATCAATTGATGCAGAAAAAGCATTTGACAAGATACAACATCCATTTATGATTAAAACACTTAATAAAATGGGTATAGAAGGAAAATACCTTAACATAATAAAGGCCATATATGACAAGCCCTCTGCTAATCTCATAATTAATGGAGAAAAGCTGAAGCCCTTTGCTCTACGTTCAGGAACACGACAGGGATGTCCCCTATCACCTCTGCTTTTCAACATAGTGTTAAAGTCCTTGCCAGAGCAATCAGGCAAGAGAAAGAAATAAAAGGCATCCAAATTGGGAATGAAGAAGTTAAATTATCACTCTTTGCAGATGACATGATGCTATATATAGAAAACCCTAAAGACTCCACCAAAAAGCTATTAGAAACAATCAACGAATACAGTAAAGTTGCCGGCTACAAAATCAACGCACAAAAGTCCATTGCCTTCCTATATACTAACAATGAAATCTCAGAAAAAGAAATACAAAAAACAATTCCTTTTGCAATTGCAGCAAAAAGAATAAAATACCTAGGAATAAACTTAACCAAGGATGTGAAAGACCCATATGCTGAAAACTATAAGACATTTTTGAAAGAAATTGAAGAAGACACAAAGAAATGGAAAGATATTCCATGCTCATGGATTGGAAGAATCAACATAGTTAAAATGGCCATATTACCCAAAGCAATATACAGATTCAATGCAATCCCCATCAAAATCCCAATGGCATATTTTAAAGAAATAGAACAAAAAATCATCAGATTTGTTTGGAACCACAAAAGACCCTGAATAGCCAAAGCAATCTTAAGAAAAAGAACTATAATGGAGGTATCACACTTCCTGACTTTGGCCTGTACTACAGGGCCACAATAATCAAAACAGCATGGTATTGGCAGAAAAACAGACACATAGACCAATGGAATAGAATTGAGAACCCAGAAATAAAACCACATAAATATGGACAGATAATTTTGACAAAGAAGCTAAAACATACAATGGAGCAAAGACAGCCTCTTCAATAAATGGTGCTGGGAGAATTGGATAGCCACGCAAAAGAATGAAACTGGACTGCTATTTGTCACCATGTACCAAAGTCAATTCAAAATGGATCAAAGACTTAAGCATAAGACCTGACACAATAAACTGCATAGAAGAAAACATAGGTACTAAACTTATGGACCTTGGGTTCAAAGAGCATTTTATGAACTTGACTCCAAAGGCAATGGAAGTAAAAGCTAAAATAAACGAATGGGACTATATGAAACTTAAAAGCTTCTGCACAGCAAAAGAAACCATTGACAAAATAAAGAGGCCACCAACTGAATGGGAGAAGATTTGTGCTAACAGTGCCTCCGATAAGGGGCTAGTATCCAGAATATACAAGGAACTCATGCAACTCAACAACAAAAAAAACAAACAACCCAATTGAAAAATGGGCAGAGGACTTGAAGAGACATTTCTCCAAAGAGGACATACAAATGGCAAATAAACATATGAAAAAATGCTCAACATCACTAATCATCAGAGAAATGCAAATCAAAACCACAATGAGATATCACCTCACCCCAGTCAGAATGGCTATCATCAACAAGACAAATAGTAACAAATGTTGGAGAGGTTGTGGAGAAAAGGAACCCTCATACACTGTTGGTGGGAATGCAGACTGGTGCAGCCGTTATGGAAGGCAGTGTGGAGGTTCCTCAAAGAATTACGAATAGAATTGCCGATGACCCAGCAATCCCTCTCCTGGGTATCTACCCAAAAATCTGAAAACATTTAGAGATAAGACACGTGTGCTCCAATGTTCATTGCAGCTTTGTTTACGGTGGCCAAGACATGGAAACAACCAAAATGTCCTTCGATAGATGAATGGATAAAGAAGTTGTGGTACATATACACAATGGAATACTATTCGGCAGTGAGAAAAGATGATATAGGAACATTTGTGACAACATGGATGGATCTTGAGAGAGTAATGCTGAGCGAAACAAGTCAGACAGAAAAAGCAGAGAACCATGTGATTTCACTGATATGTGGTATATAAACCAAAAACAACAAAGAACAAGACAAACAAATGAGAAACAGAAACTCATAGACACGGACAATAGTTTAGTGGTTGCCAGAGGGTAAGGGGGGTGGGGGCGGTGGGGGGGGAGGTGAGGGTAAGGGGGATCGAATATATGGTGATGGAAGAACTGACTCTGGGTGATGAACATACAATGGGATTTATAGATGATGTAATACAGAATTGTACACCTGAAATCTATGTAATTTTACTAACAATTATCACCCCAATAAATTTAATTAAAAAAAAAAAAAAAAAAAAAGTATTTGGAAGTTCAGTTTTGTGATAATTAGCATGTCAATGTAAACACTTACTCCTTCAAACCTTTAGATAAAGCATATTCTTCTGCAGTGAATCCACTGTCATCTTGAGCAAAGACATCTGCACCTGCCTGAAGCAGCAGCCGGACTATATTTGAGGATTTAGCCTTTACAGCAAGCATGAGGGCTGTTCTGAAATAACAGACAGACAACTTCACCCTTAGGAACTGTAAGTTACCTAAACAGCAACATTGAGAGACTCTACCAAGTGCAATATATTGCTTATCTGTATAGAATTGACCATTTACATGCTTAAGTGTTCATCTTTGTAAATTATGTCCAAAGCTAAAATGAAGGCACATGAAAACAACAAAAACAAAAAGCCTCTTGCCCCACTTGGGTACTACCTAGAAGTTGCTAATTTAAAGTTCTTTAATAGACAAGTCACTCTGCTGAGGTCACTTATCTGAAGTAGGTGAAGATTTCAATGAAGAATTTCCCGTTTCTTCCTTAGTCTTATATACGTTACATCCAAAGTCAGCTAGAAGTCAGGTAAATTAAAGCTAGTTGGCAGGCTCAAAACAATAGTATTAATAATAATTCTAGCAATCATTGTCATCATTGAAGTTAATGGTGCGCATAAGCACGTGCTGGGCACCGAATTACACGCCAGGTCGTGACACACGACCATCCTCGAAGGAGATATGATTTTCCTCGTTTCCACATCGGGAAACATGTGTGGTGATGACAGTAATGTTCCCATGGTCACACACGTGACACGTAGGAAAGCTGAGCATTGAACCCAGTCCTGAGTGAACTGAAAGCCCATCTCTTTTTTTATCACCCATCCATGACTTGTTTCATTAAAGAAGAAGTTTATTCAGTTAATGTTGTCTTTCTCCCTTCTACTCATACCAATTAAAAATGATAAAACAAAAACACATCAAAATAGACTAGAAATGAAAAAGGATAAAAACGGAGGAATATCTGGTAGTAGCAATTCACAGTCACTTAGGGAAATCCCTATGACATCAGCATTCCTTGAAGAAAACAATTTCAAGCAGAGTCATCCAAACAACAAAATCAACTCCTATTTACCTTTAACGTGCATCTTTTAAGGAAAACTGAATACGCGGCAGAGGTTAAAAAAACTGTCAGAGAGACTAAATCCCATATTGTGTCATAAACTAAGTCAGACCCCATACTACACAAAACTAGTAAAATTACAGTGAAAACCCTTTAGCTAATATAATACCACGTGACCCCAAACTGCAATGACAAATGACATCAGTCGGTATCATAAAGGAATATGAATCCTGCAGGATACGGTTCTTCCAGTTCACCAGTCAGAATAATTGCTTTTCTACCTAACGGACGATGTGCTGATATTTTTCACTTTGTAATCATAGGTTAATCCTCTTCTTATTAATCTTTCTGACTTGAGTAACTGTTACCGCTCTAAAACAGTTCTAAGTTTAAAAACAAAAGAACAAACCACTGTACCTTTTCCACTTATCAACTGCATGTATGTTTGCATGTCTCTCGAGTAAAAACTCCACCATTTCCTGGCTCTTCCGATGCACAGCAAATAAAAGTGGTGTAAAATCAAACTGTAAAACAGAAAACATTTTACAGCTTAAAAACTACATAGTTCTACATCAAATTTGAAAACTCATAAAAGATCCTCTAAACTTGAACATACACTAGAGAAAGTAAATACAAAGTAGCCCTCTGTGCTGTCATCTGCTGCTCCTTCCCTTTAAAATATCCTCCTTCTTCCTCTCCAACGGATGAACTTCCACCTCATTCTCCAGAACTCCCCTCAAACACTGACAGCCCTGGTTCCAAAATCTTTGCTCCTATCACAGTCTCTACCGCACTGCACTGCAGTGATTTCATCGTTCCCATCTGAACCCGGAGCTTTTGGAGGGCAGGGGCTATTCTTCATCCCTGTGTCTCCAAGCTCGAAATCATAGACGTAAATGCTTTAAGTCGTTTTATTGAATTGAAAACCTAAATAATTGTTTCTGGGGCAGTGTTTGTTACATTGTATTCCAAAGAATATGTACTTTACCAGAAATTAACTACTGTGGCCCAGTAGGAAGATTCCAGAAAGAGCACCTGTGTTTGAGAAGTATTATAAAACTGTGCTTTATATGGCTATTACTAAAGAAGTGTTTCAGGTTGCTTATTCCCGATTTGACAATACTTTTCTGTGGCAAACATTAACGTTTGAAATATCATGGAATTTCAGGGATATAGTTTGGAGAGCTTTCCAACAGAGGTGAAGGTTTTCTGCAGCTTATGCAAACATGCTTGCTTCACTTCTATCCATGTTCTCAGGATCCCAGATGTCAACTTCAGGCTCTCCTGCTCCAAAAGGGTCACTAAAGAAATGGACTCTAAATTAAAAAGAGTTAGGCTTCAAATGACCTTTGATTGTTTATCGCTAAATGGTCCATGGGTTTTCTCCCATTATAAGATGATGGGTTTTTATCTGGGCTGTTGGTAAGCTCAATGTGAAATTTCATTCTCAGTTACAATGATAATCTTGGGACCCCAATGCCAATCTAATTTTTGAAAAAAATCTGTTTTTATTCTGGGTCTATTTTAATTGCTACTTAAAATTATTTTACGGCTCAGGCAAAATATAACTCCGAAATAAAATATCATGGCTTATCAGTTAACGTTTTAATACTGATCTTTTAGCATCATGAAAGCGACTAAATCACTTGCAGTTTTAAGGAACCCTGTTGAGGAGGAAGATAGAATGCTGACTGGAATATGCATGACACCTACAACTATAGCCATCACTGACCTCATAAGACTTAAAGCCATTTCCATGGGTATGATCATTTATAGGACGTATAATGAAAAAGGAAGTTTTTTTTCTTTTTCTTTTTCTTTTTTTAAAAGAAAAACAACTTAGGAATTCTAGCTTGAAAAACTTACTCTCATTCTAAGGAGATTAACATAGAACACATATAATAAATCAACATGGACTGTCTTGAAAATCTTGAAATGTTTATCAAAATACTCTGTACGAGAGGAATCGCACACTCCAGTGCTTCCGGAGACAAAGAAGGGGACCCAAGTAAGTGAAGAACCCAGGTGGGGACAGCAGCACTCTGGGGAACACATGTCTCATAGAAGAGGCGCAGCCTCTCCACAGGACACCCACTGTAGTCAGGGCTCAAGGGGACCAGGCTGGATTCGTTAAGAGAAGCTTGACATCGTTGTTTCTTCATCGGTCCCCAAACTCTCGATGTTGGTTCAACATAGGGGGGCAAACTAAACATATCGAGGAGCCACAACTAGTCTATGGCCCACTTGGGATTTGTTATCTGCCTTTTCCAAATGTTTGTGTATAATGTGAATATTTGTATGTAAAATCTTTCCGTTTTTTAGTATCATAAGCTTCATTAAAAATCTGGGCCCCAACATGCAACAAAACTGTCACTTAGACTCATTACACCCACTTCAAGAATTTTTCCCATTCTTATTCAAACCATAATCTATCTGTATTCATTTTTCAGATTGTTAATCCAATGGATAATTACATTAGAGGACTGCTGACACTAAATTATTGACACTTCCCATCTGTATTGCTACTAACTTCATGGGATTTCATGTTTAAACCTACCATCGTGATTATGCCACGGCTCTATGAATTTCCCAGACATACTGAGAGAGTTTATCACACACTTTCGATCACTGCAGCATCATTTACGGTGGCCAAGAAACGGAAACAACCACACTGTCCTTCAATAGATGGCTGGATAAAGAAGATGTGGTATGTATACACTATGGCATACTGCTGTGCCATAGAACAAATGAAATGCTGCCATTTGGGACAACACGCATGGATCATGACATTATTATGCTGTGCAACACAAATCGGACAG
The DNA here is from genome assembly GCF_036562045.2 of Rhinolophus sinicus. Taxonomy (NCBI): domain Eukaryota; kingdom Metazoa; phylum Chordata; class Mammalia; order Chiroptera; family Rhinolophidae; genus Rhinolophus; species Rhinolophus sinicus. Next base: position 87,475,893 of record NC_133752.1, read on the forward strand.
AAAAAGTCGAGGACCATACGACTTCACTCATATGAGGGATAGGAAACTGAAAGCAACAGATGAACAAGACAAAGAAACAAAAACTCATAGACACAGACAACAGTTGAGTGCTTACCAGAACGTAAGGGGGGACGGTGGATAGTAGAGGAGGGTAAGGGGGGTCAAATATACTGTGAAGGCAGGAGAACTGACTCTGGGTGGTGAGCACATAATATGACATATAGATGACGCATTATAGAAATGTTCATTGCAGCTTTGTTTACGGTGGCCAAGACATGCAAACAACCAAAATGTCCTTCGATAGATGAATGGATGAAGAAGTTGTGGTATATATACACAATGGAATACTATTCGGCAGTAAGAAAAGATGATATAGGAACATCTGTGACAACATGGATGGATCTTGAGAGTGTAATGCTGAGCGAAATAAGTCAGACAGAAAAAGCAGAGAACCATGTGATTTCACTGATATGTGGTATATAAACCAAAAAGAACAAGACAAACAAATGAGAAACAGAATCTCATAGACACAGACAATGGTTTGGTGGTTGCCAGAGTATAAGGGGGGTGGGGGTGGGGGGTGGGAGATGAGGGTAAGGGGGATCAAATATATGGTGATGGAAGGAGAACTGACTCTGGGTGATGAACACACAATGGGATTTATAGATGATGTAATACAGAATTGTACACCTGAAATCTATGTAATTTTACTAACAATTGTCACCCCAATAAATTTAATAAAAATAAAAAAAAAAAAAAAAGAAATGTACACTTGAAACCTATTTAAATACAATAACCACTGTCATCCCAATAAATTTAACTAAAAAACAAAGAAAAGAAAACTGGAGATTTACAGAACAACAGGCAAAAAAGTAGGCTCACAATTTCCTATTACTGCAGGAAACCCTGCTTGCAGTAAGCATTTGTTGATCTAACAAGTGGAGCACAAACAAACATGCAAAATTCTTAAAGGGCCCGATTCTGTGCATTAGGAGACCACCCATCAGCAAATTTCTGAAGATTCTCTGAGCGCCAGTGAATGACTGATGGCTGAAAGGAAAAAGGTGTTCTTTTTTAAGCCAGTAGATACCGCCAATGATATTTCCTTCCACTTCTCGAGCCCAGAGGTACAGACAGTTCAAAAGTCAGGCGAAGAGTGTTGGGAAGGAGAGAGCTGGAGGGTAATCACCTCCCAAACTCCACCTCTTCTAGAGATATTTAAGTATCTGAGATCTGCGAATTGATATATTGCACTAGTAGTTCTTCACCAAGAGTTGTATCCGAATCTCAGGGAAATATTTCTAAATAACACATGTCCAGGCCTTATTAGCTTTACTCAGTCAAAACCTTCAGGGAAGAGCCTAGCTTGTGAATGATTGTAAATGTTTTTAAAGTTCCTAGGGTGACTTTGATTTGCCAGCACAATTCTAGCCGAGAACTAGTCCAGTAGACGATCACTTCAGTCTCTTCTCTCGCCTATGTCACCAATTTCCTCTGACATTGAGGATTAGGCCAAATAAAAGTGGAAGAGACATGTCACTTATGAAAAGCACACTTAATTTCCTGGGTAGGAGAGGAAACGGGATTAATAACTCAAAATGCAACTTGATTTCGTTAAAGCTAAACTCCTTTCTTCTCATGGGACAGTCTAGATTTCACAGCAGAGTTTAGACTCTTACCTAGGTGGCTCTTTCTGCCAGAACAGGATGATATGTCACTTAATTATCTGTCCTTCCCTCGTTTCCCACTTAATTGCCACCTGTTCACTGTAATTTGGAGGATTCGGAGCCTTCCTAGAAGTGGTCTCGGGGGAGTTTAAAACTCACTGACTCTCTCTCCCAAGCTAAGGATTATTATCCCCCAAAACTGCAGAGGACCTTGACTAAGCATATAAACTGAAGGAAAACAAAAATAAAAAAACACTTTTTATTAATTAAATTTATTGGGGTGACATTGGTTAGTAGTTGGTTGCAAGTGTCATTTCTATAATACATCATCTGTATATTGCATTGTGTGTTCACCACCAGAGTCAGTTCTCCTTCCATCACCATATATTTGACCCTTTTTCCTCATCTATCACCCCTCCCCTCTCTACCCTCTGGAAAATATCGAACTGTTGTCTGTGTCCATGAGTTTTTGAAAAATCTCTTCTTGTTATTTCCTCTCAATAGTTCAATTTCCAAATTCCCCTGCGTATTTCTCACAGTTATTTCCTTTCCCTTTCCTTTTTCCCTCTCAGGCTTTGGCCAATGGGAGCTAAATAGCTTTATATAAATCACTTGTTTATAAATAGCAACTTGTCAACAGCAGGAAGATTTCAATGATATTGTAAAATGCTTTTGTTCGTTTGAGTTTTAAGGAGAAGCCGATTTCAAAGGCAAATTGTGCTTTCCTGCATTGTTTTGCATTAATTGGAAAACAACTCGGACGTGAAAAAACACTTAAAAAAGGAAGTGTTGCCTCTAACAAGTTGTGTTTTCACAAGTAATTTGTCACAAGTGCATAAAGGAGAGCTGTGCCCTCTACTGCTACTTTAGAGGTATGATCATGTAAAGTAAAATTTTAGAAAATTGAGTTCCAACTGTTTGCATTCAGGGGACGCTTGAGCTTCCAAAGATGTAAAATTGACCCTTCCTGTGTCAACCAAGGGCATTCCTGCTGGGGTTGCATTGGCGAGCGGTGATGTACGTCCAGGAACAAAAAGGGGTGAATGCAACCCCATCACCTGCTCCCTCTGTACGACAACCCGCCCAGCGTCTCCACGAGGCTGAGCAGGAGCCCCACTCCGAGGTGGAGACCCCAAGGGGGGCCATGGCTGGCAGAGTGGCTAGGAGCACAGGTGGATGCCCCGGCTGGATGTCCAAACGTGACTGGCCCTCCTGCCCCAATCTTCAGAACCCCCGAGGCCTGGGCTGCTCAGGGCCTGTGTCCTGCTGCTTCCCCTCCCCACCTGCATATCGCCAGCTCCCCGGCCGGGACCCAAGTTCCACCCTTCCTCCCACCCACCCCCAGGAGCACCCATCTCCTAGGCCCTGCCCTGTAGCAGCCACCCCCACATACTTCCAGCCCACCAGGTCTTCAGTCCTCGGTGGGCTCTGAGCCTTGCACCCACTCCCACGCAGTAACAGGACTGTTACAGGCCAGAGCTGGGCCCTTTCTGTGGCCAACCCATTTCCCCTTCCTGACTTGGCTTTGACTTGTTTCTGTGGCGACAGGGCCTGATGTACAGCATGCAGTATATATCGACTAGAAATAAAATGCTTGTGGCTGAAACACATGTATTATAAATAGTGTATAAATACATACATCTGTGGATCTATACCTCATTGGTTGCTTCCATATCTGCCTGGTGTTGCAGGAGCTGTTCAGCTATCGCGGTGTTGTGCCCCATGGCCGCATAGTGGAGAGCCGTGTTGCTACGGAAGTCCTTCATATGTGGGTCCGCTCCGTGTTTTAGTAGGATTGTTGCACACTTCTCTTCCTGGCTCTCCACGGCCTGTCAGGATTACGTCATTAAATAAACGGTAAATTATGGGAATTCAAAGTAAGCATTCCACAAGTTTCCACAATTAGGTATAGTTAATTGAGAGAAATTCATTTTTATTCTAAATAATTAAACCAAATCCATCTCCTGTTGACAGAGCTGGCTACCACATACCTTCATGAGAGCTGTCTTGTTTCTGTTGTCACCGACATTCATCTGGCATTTCTTCTCTGCTAGAAGAGTCACCACTTCCAGACGGCCAAAGGCGCAGGCCAAATGGAGAGCAGTCCTATGAGGGTGAGAGGACATTTAGGACATTACAGGGCACCGTCTCAAACATGCAGTTCTGCATGCAATTGTAAACATGACACACTACTCCAATGCCTTCAGAACCAACACAGAGTTTTCTTCTGCACAAAGGACAACATTCACGAGCTCTTGTTACTCGCCACACTAATGAAAGAGCAGCCTAAGCGACTACAGAGAGCATGCCCTGGGGAATCAGCTCAACTCGGGTTTGATCCTAACTTAACTCTACCACTTAATAGCTGTCCCTTAGCCTTTGTGTGCCTCCATTTCCTCATCAACAAATGGGGATAAAAATAGTACTTAACATCACAGGGCACTGTTGTTGGCTTAAATGGGAATCTATGCAAAGTGTTTACTTAGGTTCCTAGCACAAAACACACACTCAATAACTGTTTGGTAATATTATCCGAATTATTACCATCACTACTACTTTACAAGACAACATTTCAATTAAGTAAAATGATATCATTCTACCTACTTTGCAGCTGTGTTTTAAGGATTAAGAAAGAACACTGCATTGCAGTGGTTCTAAGATGCTTCTTTTCTCATATTTTAACACCTCTGACACTGGAAGGCAATGCATAATTCAGAATGCCTTGAAAGTATAGTTGGCAGCATTTAAATAATTTCTTACTGGTACTTACAAGAACGGGCATCCTACCACCCGTGGTGCCTGACGTGAAGTGAAATAATGGAAACACACCAGACCTTCCGCAGTTCTCCTCGTAAGTTGGCATCTAAATAAATGTTCGTTCTTAAGAGCATCACGGGGAAAGAGGACTAAAATCACAAAGTAATTCTTGTTTTGATTTTCAAGAAACTTGACGCCAAAGGAGACTCAGGAGTCAAGTGACTAGGGATGGCTCATTTCATTGACTGTGGAGATTCAAAGATTATATGAAAATCGGATGATTTCCAATGATCAATATTCATATTTAATACTATTGCACACTAGCTGAACAGCAAATTTGGTCACTGTTCACAACGTCCTAACTGTAGAAATCCTTTTGTTTGAAATGGGGGAGGAAAAGCTTCAATTGAGATTAGGTACAAATACTTCCATTTACAATTTTTCATTTCACTCCTACTGGGCAACATAAAGTTTTTAAGGATGAAAAGGGCCTGAGAGATAGATTCTGAGAGTCCTGGGTAGACTGTGTCTGCTCCGTAACAGTTATTCAGTGTATATTTGATGAATAAATGGATTGAAAGAATGGATAACTATAGCTGGAGATTTCAACATTTGTAAACAACATTTTTATAGTAAAGCAGTACTTCTGCAATAGTAATAATCACTTATATGTGCTTTTTTGATCTCCACAAAGACAGAACCAAAATGATTAATCAAAAATCATTTAATATTATAGGTAATGAAGCACTATGTAATAAAAAAAAAACTAAGTGTGTACAGAAATATAGATACATGAACTTCTACAGGCACAGATAAAAAGACTGCCTTTACTTCTGAAGAGGCTAAAAGTTGCCAAAAATACCAATCTTTAAAAAAAATATATTAAAAAATAGAAGTGAGAAATTGTTTTAATCTGAACAAGATTCATATACCTGGGAATAATGAAATATTACCTGGGATTACTTTATTAATAATAAACCATTACTAGAATTTCTGTATATGTTCAGTGTAGAGATCAGATTTTTTTAAAAAGAAAATGTCACAGTACAAATACTCAGATATCAAGTTTGCACATATTTTTGGCTAAAATAATATCGTAGTCTGTGTGTGTCTATAATCAAAGGAATGCTTTTCTCCTTTTCCGATCTACCAGAGTACATCTTTGCATGTGAGCATGTATGTATCATCCATACCACCTTCAACGGTCTCAGGTAATTCCATCCTACGGATGCACTGCAATTTATTTACGAAATCCCTTGATGTGAGTTCTTCACAATACATTGATATTGTAAGCAGTGCTGAGAAAAACAAATTGTATGTGATTTATCTAATTATTTCATAAAGATATTTTAGTACTTGGAATTGATGCGTAAAGGGAACACACATTTTTAAATGTGGTACTTATCACCAACTGCCCGTTTGAAAAGTCAGAAGCAACTTAAACTTGAAGCAGCAGTACAAGTACCATGGCTCCTCATCTTCTCAACCTTGGAGGATGGAAAAGAAGTTGTCATCTCTCTTTCAACTTGAATTCCTTTTCTCACCTGGGACACTAAGTATTGGTCACTTACAGATACACAGAAAGAACTTGGTCCCATTCAAAATTCGAGTGCGTTTTTTCTGTTGATTTCAGACACTTCTCTATAAAACGAAGATACACTTTTCCCTGATATACTTATGCCGTACATAATTTGCAAGTACATTTTCTTTTATTTTGTTAATATTATTTTCTGATATACAGAGACTACTGATTTCTTATATTGCTCAACCAACCTTCTGAACTCTTGCTTTTCAAGTCTTCGCCAACATAAAAAAATGTATAAATAGGCATTTCTGTTTTCTTCTGGTACGTTCCTCATTTCGTATATTTATAAGTTTTTATCTATAGTACATCTGGAACTTATTTTTGTGATATGAAAATCTAACGAATTTTCTCCAAATACTTAACAGGTATTTCTCCATCATTCATGAGTAATTCATCTTTTCTACTAACGTGAAATGCCGTCACTATCAAGCTCTAACATCCTACCTATATTAGGGTGTTTGGGCATTTTCAGCTATATTCCAATCATTTATCTCTCTTTTCAGCTCTTAGTAAAGAAATTGTGGCAATAGAGCACCTGTTGACACCTAGAAGGGCAAATCTTTGTCTACTGTACAAAACGATTCTTAATGTCATCACCACAATCAAAGAGACAGCACGTGCAACCCAAACTTGTAAAGCCCTGAGTTTAGCCGGCTTATGTAAAACTGATACCTAGAGGAAGAGCACACACGGGGAGAAAACGAGTCTTCCTAGGCAAGCCCACAGCATGTGCCCCTGGAAGCTTCCCTTCTAAGGCCCCTCAGTGAACACCGTACATACCTGGGTGGACACTGATGGAAAACGGATACTGGGTTTTAGCTGAAGAATTTTTAGCCCACAAGTTGATCTACTATGGGAATTCGTTTTCTCATTAAGCACTTTTCTATAGTATTTAACAATATGGTCTAAAACTGTGGACATCAAAAATAAAATGCTGCATATACTTCTTTTCATTTCTATTATTGATATTTAGTTAAATCGCTTTAACATTGTCAGTAAAGTGCTCTATAAGGGGAATTATGAGTGACGGGTCCTTGAGATTTTGTTCCTGGTGCTCACAAAGTCGGCCTGGGCACTGGCACCCGGGTAAGGTCCCCACCCGCGAGGGAACACAGCACAGCGCCCTGGGTGACAGGAGGGCTGAGCTCCACCTGGATGAGCCTGGGCCGCTGAGCCCTTCTGCCAGGTCCCCCAGCCTCCTCCAGGCCCGCCCGTGCCCACTGGCCTCGCAGGCCCTCTCACCTCTTCTGCTTGTCTCTGTCATTCAATCTCTCTGGATGGCGCGAGAGAAGCCTCTTCACTTCTGATACGTCGCCCCTGCAGGCAGCTTTGTGGATTTTGGGGAGATCTCTGTCTTGGATGTGGTACCCGGACCGCAAGGAGACACCATCTCCAGTCCAAGGCTGCCTGCCAAGACCATCGCTCTGTGATCTCTTTCCGAAAACCTTCCGAAGCCCGAAGCCAATAACCTTCTTCATGGCCAAGCCTAAGGGCTTCAGAACCTCCTCAGCACTTCTTACGCTTTTTTTCTCCCGAGCCCAACCAACAGCAGACTCTAGAGCAGCCAACTCCCTGTCGCCACACTATCCCAGCAGGGCAGTTAGGAAGTTTGGAATCTCTCAGCCCAGAGAATGGCTGTAACCAAGCAACGGTGCACAGGTCAGAGACTGATGTCACTGCGCATGCGCACAGAAGCCCCGTGGCTGAGGTCAAGGGTACCCAGAGCGCTCGTGCAAGGCCCAGGTGTCTCAAGTTTCAGAGATTGCTCGTGGGCAGCGCTGAGTTCCATTCTGACCTTGGTGGGCGTTGGCCCAGTCTTTTGCTGGGTGGTCTGAGCAAAATGAAATAGGACATTTCATTTCCTGAATTAAGAAAGCAGAGATGTAACAGGCAGAGAACTTGGGAGAAGCAAAAACCATAAATGAGAGAAGGGAAAAAAACAACTTTATGTACCCTAAACTGAAATCTAATAATCTCGATTTATAAAACAGACAAGCATTTAAAAGCTTGATTCCCAGAGATAACTCTTCTGTATTTTGAAATGTTTTACTTTCAACCTCAATATCTATCACCTTAGACCCAAAAATCTACTTTAAAAAATTGGAGTATACTTTGTACTTATCTGCTTTGTGAATAAGGCCTGTGGAACTAGAAATCTCTTTCTCTTTTCAGTATATATGTCAAGAAAGAAAGGAAATTTGCTCCTTTTGCCTCAGGATTTCACCAATTTATTCAGTCTAGAATGGCCAGAAAAGATCCACCTTTCCAATCCTTTTAGTTGGTATTATATTCACTTGTCAATTTGTGACGACTGGACCAGTAGTATTATAGCCGATGTTTGATTTTCAAACACTTTTTTAAAAACCCACCTTAAATTTGTCACTTAAATCCTTCAACTGTCTTTCCAAACGTGAGTTCGCATTAAGTTAATCGGTTCATAACTAACCACACTGCTGACTGTTCATTTTTGGCAGTGTCACGACACTTGTCTGTACAATGATTTTGCCAATATTTGAGTATTTAATCATCTTTTTGTCCTTATAAAACTGAGTAGGAAATATAAAAATGAATTTACCAATACGCAGAAGCATAGATCATACAGACATAATACAGTTATTAAACCTAGACATTATTAGACAGTCTGAGAAACATCCTTACGTCAAGTGAAACAAATTAAAGAAAATATATAAATCATTAGAAATAAATCATGGAAGATTATAGCTAAAAATCAAGGATAAACCAGTAATAGCTTTGACAACTTTCTTGGGATGAAACCCTTACATTACAACACGTTAAGGCTACTATTAGGTTTTTGTGCTTTTAAGTTGCATATGCATTTGAACCTAAAATGCTATGAACTAGCAATCACTTCTCCTTAATCACTACGTAATTTTGGCATCTAGTGGAAAAAGTATCTACTATTTTTCTAATCTACCATTTCAGAAGGAAAGAGTCCAATTTTAGCTGTTGCGTCTTTCTGAGTTTTCAAAAATGGATTCCAGCAGAGAAAGACTGTTTCTGATGCTCGGGAGAATATTTTGGCCCTTTTGTCACAAACACCGAGTGCAGGTTTTCGGTAGTGCTTCTATACATCATGTACCTCCTAAGTAGTGTACATAGCTGTTTCCAAGTGCAGAAATGTTTCCATCTTTGAAATTTAGCAAGATACGAGTCTACATGACACAACGTTTTACTCTAGATGAAGAGTATTTTTCAGATTTGTATATGTTATGCTTGAATGGAGTATTGTTTTCATTATACGTCCAATATGCATTATTATGTAAAAGCTCAACTTACATTTTCTTTCAATCTTGGGCTTTGCTATGCATTCTTTTAAAGGTGTATTTTGGTGAACTAAAGTTTTCAAAGTTTTGAAATCCCATTTTTCTTCTCTTTCTCCTCCTCTTCCCCTTTGTTCTCCATTTTTGCTTAGAGTTCTCTGTGTCTTCTCTAAAATTTTGCCTATTCCAAGATTACAAAAAAATTCATCCCTGTGTTGTTCTCAAAACAGATACCGTGTTTCCCTGAAAATAAGACCCAGCTGGACAATCAGTTGTAATGCGTCTTTTGGAGCAAAAATTAATATAAGACCCGGTCTTATTTTACTGCAATATAAGACCGGCTCTTATATAATATAATATAATACCCAGTCTTATATTAATTTTTGCTCCAAAACATGCGATAGAGCTGGTTGTCCAGCTAGGTCTAATTCTGGGCGAAACACGGTAGTTTTGTTTTTACATTTGATCCATAAACTTGTGTTTGTCACAAAGTATGCAAAGAGATTCATTTTCTTTCCATAATAGTTGTCTGTTTTTTCCAGCATCATTAGTAAAAGGACTATCGTTTCCCTAATTAATTTGGATTAACTTGGCACCTCTGTCAAAGAATCAGTTGACAATTTAAGTGTGGCTTTTTTCTGACCACTGATCTTATTATCTGTACTAAAGCCAATACCACACTGCCTTGAAGATTAAAGCTGTACAGTAATTCTTGAAATTAGGTCGTGTAAGTTGTCCAACATTTTTCTTCTTTTCCAAATTGTTTTTGCGATTCTAGGTTCCTTAGATTTAAATATTCATTTTAGAATCAGCCTGTCAATTTATCCAAACAAGAGAGAGCCACAGAGAGAGAGAGAGAGAAAGCCTTCTGGGATCATGACTAGTTTATGGTGGATCTACAGATCAATTTGGAAAATAGATATTTTAGGATTATGGATGCTTCCACCTGTGAACATGGTCTACGTGTGTATTGATTTATGTCCTTAATTTGTCTCAAGAACATCTTCTAGGTTTAGGCGTATTTACTTCCAAGTATTGTTTATTTTTATGGCACTTTGAATAATACTAATTTTAAATTCCTTTTCCATGTTATTCTAGTACATAAAAATACAATTGATTTTGGTAAACTTACCTTATATAGTGTAACTTGATTACGTTCACTTATTAGTTCTTGCAGATTTTAGTAGTATATCTATACAACTATGGGAAGGGCACATAAAAGCCATTGTATTTCCTCTGATATAATCTTTATTTCTTACTTGTCTTATTACATTGGTTTAAAACATCCAGAAAAACGTGGGAAAACATACTAAGTGCAGGATCCCTGCCTTGTTCCCATCTCTATGGGAAACATCAAGTATAATAATTACCTGGAGGTATTTCATAGCGGTTTCTATCAGGTTGCGAAAGATCCTCTCTATTCTGAGTAAGCTGAGATGCTTGATCATGAATAGATACTGAATTCTGTCACACAATTTTCATCCATCTTTTAAGATTATCATGTCATTTCTTACTCTAATCTAATTCTCTTTATGTCAAATCACTTCTTAATATGGCACCGACGTTGCATTCCTAGGCTGACTCACATTTGATCATGTCATGTGATGAGTTTCAATATTGCTCTGTTTTGTGACTATTTTGTCAATATTTGTTCCTGTGATCATGAGAGATATGGGTCTGTACTTCTATTTACTTGTAACATCTTTCTCAAGTTTTGATATCAGGGTTATGTTGCCTTCAGGAAATGAGCTGGTCAATAATCCTCCTCTTCTATTTTCTGAAATTTATGATGAATAATTAATATCGTTTCTTCATTTTTCCCTTAACTATTTGCAGAATTCACCAGTGGAATCATCGGGGCCTTCAGTTTTTCTGGGAAGGCTTTGTATTTCAAATTCATTTTCTTTAGCAAAATGTAAGACCATTCAGATGTCGTGTTTCTTACTGGGTCAGTTTAGGTATGTCTTATCTTACAAGGAATTTACCCGTATTCATAAGTGGCCATTAATTATTTTCTTAGCATCATTTTCAAGCTCCCAGTGATGTCTCCTGTGCAATTCTTGATATTGATCATGTGTATTACATCCTTTTATGTCTCGATCAAGGGATTATTGATGACATCATATTTTTCCAAGAACTAAATTCTGGCTTTCTGAATTTTCTTTATGATTTCTCCATTCACTGATTCATTGATTTCTTCTCTTTATTTCTTCTTGTTTTCTACCTTGTCTTTAATTTTCTTTCCATTTCCAAGCTTTTTAATGTGGTAGTTCAAGCTTTGGATTTAAACATTTATTCTTTTCTCTGAAAGCCTTCATTGTTACACATTTTGTTTTAAATGCAGTTTTAACTATACCCAGAAATTTTCATAAGATGTGTGTTCATTACCATTCATTTCAAAATAACTTCCTATTTCCCTTGTGTTGAACCTGTTTGATATTTTCCATCATATTTGAAAATATTTTAACCTTTATTTCCTCAAATATTTTCTTGCCACATTGTTTCTCTCCTCACTTTCCGGTGCTCCAACTTGTTATTTTTAGTTGGTTTATAAAATGGCAATATTCTTCAAGTTTGCATTTTATCATTAATGAATTTCAATTGTTAGTAAAATTACATAGATTTCAGGTTTTATTGAAAAAAAAAGTGCTGTTTCTACCGATGGTGAGATTCCTGGTAAGTTCAGGGAAATTCTACTATGTGGAGCTTATTATTTATGCTTTTATGTGTGGAAATGTTTAAATATTTCAGTCCAAATATTTTCGTCATCATTGTCTTCATTATTTCATTGCCATTGTCATTCTTAGACAAATATTTTATGCCATAAAACTCAGCAAATAAGTTGTTTCTATTTCTGATTATCTTGAATGTTTTGCCAAACCAAATGGAGATGTTGCAAAATAACAGGCCTTTTCTATTTCATTCCATTCAATACAAATGCAAATTCATCCCCAGGAAGCTCATCAAAAAATTCTTCTCAAAAGGGAGGGAATTACAAAACACAGTTATAACATTTCAAACTTCAACCAGATACACGGAGCTCTCTGTGCTTAATTCACATCCTTCCTCGCTTTGGTAGTGACAAATTCAATGGCTTCCTATTTACACACTCTTTTTAATAATTCCAATTTGCTAAAGGCTTCAAAACTTTCAGTTTCCAAGGTGTTCCCTTCATTGAATCCTTTGATTCAAGATTCACAAATGGTTTTGAAGAGATTGCAGCAAAAATGAATAGAAGACTCACTCACAAAGTACTTCAATACTACTGTAAGGCACTAGATTGGTTTTCAAGGTTGTTCTTCAAAGAACTACTTGTAAAATCTGGCTCGTGCCAGACAGCCAAGAGGAAAAGTTCATACAGTCATGCTTTAAATCAACCTCAGCTTAAGCACCAAATATTTGTGGTCCACTTACTTTAGGCATTTTATTTGTTCATCAAGCTCCTTCTTCATGTATTCCGCAGATAAAATCTTTGGTTCTCCATTGGTCTTGACAAATGATGCCTATTTTGGATGGTACAGGTCATTAATAAATTTCCTAAAAATCGGTAACTCTGTTGCCTTCAGCCAGCACTGGTTTTCTACTGTTGTCCTGGTATACAACTCTAATTTAAATTTGTCCTAGATGTCGTCTTTGAAATGCATTATTATGATTAATAGGTGTATTATAAGAAGCTTTGACTGGTTTGATATACCTCTGCTTTTTACTTTCAGATTCTGCCAAGTTCTGGTCTACTCATGTGGATGACACAGGTGCACTGAACAGAATTCTCACTTGAATATGTGGTTAACTCTGAAAATCACCCGCTGATAAACCACCTCCATTCCAGGTCCTTTACAGATGCTAGGTTACTAACAATTCCCTTTCACTGGCAGTGGGCAGAACACTCACTAAATAAAATAAAGTGTGCTCAGACACGAGTGGTTAGAGACACCTATCTCTTCATTGGACTCTTTATTGGTAAAGCCAGGCCAGCCACTTTAATAAATAAGCCCCAAGATTTTAGTGGCTTATCACAAGGGAAGGGTAGTTCTCCTTCATGTGACAGTCACTGAAGATGTGACGGGTCACTGAGCAATTATCTTGCCCCTGGTGATTCAGAGACCCGAGTTTCTAGTAACTTAAGTTGCCATATTTCAAATAGGATCCTCTGTTGCCTACGTCTAGATGGTGAACCGGACAGAGAACTTTTTAAAAGTCTTGGCCTGGAGGTGACACATACCACTTCTTCACATATTTTATAATTGTTTACCGGTCACACATTCAAGTCAAAAGGACTGAAAATCCATCCTTGATGTGGCTGTCATGTTTCAATTTCAGTTTTATATTATGGAAAGGGAACACAATTTTTGGTTGACAGCAAGCACTCAATGTCATTGATTCTTACCTCATGTATTTCAGTAAAATGAATTCCCCAGATGGATCAATACTTAAATGCAAAAAAGTAGGTAATTATAACAACAGAAAAAAAGGAAAGTCTGTCATTTATGACACAAAATCCAGAGCTCATAGAAGAAAAGAATTAGTTAATTCAACTGAAAACACAGCCTTGGCAAGCAGCAATATGGGTGAGGCAGGGTGGAGGCTCATGACGCAAAAGACATCAAAACATAATCATTTCAATATATAAATGGTTCCTATACCTCCAGAAGAAAATCCCCCCAATCCAAAAGGAAAACTGGCAGAAGATGATAGAAGACAGTTCACCCAAAGAGGAAATATGATGATTCTAAGCAATACATTAAAAATAAAACCAAAATAATATGCCAATGGAACAAATCAAACACTTGACTGACTGACATTCTGAGATAGGCTATAGCAAAACAAAACCTCATACACTGCTTATGAAGGTGTCAATTGATACAACTTCTACAGATCTTAATTAATCAACAGTTGTAGAAATTTAAAAGGAGGATACCCTTTGCCCTAGTAAACCTACTTCTAAAAATTATCTCATACACTTAGTTCTTTTTCTCTAAACATCTCATACACTCAGTTCTTATTCTCTAAACAAGAGACATTCATTCATTCGACACTGCTTGTGTCAGTAAAAGACTCTAAACCACTCACAGGTCTACCCATAAGGTGATGACTCATTAATCAATGTTTCACCCACACACTGGAAAAATTATAGAGCAGTTTAAAAGAAGAAGATAAATTTATATGCACTTACATGTTATGGAAAGCTCTCTGTACATCTTAGGTCAAAAATGTAATTTTCATATACAAATAATTCAATAATATTTATCAAAATATATATTTACATGCATTTTGATATGCCTGTAAATGCACAGAAAGAGTTTGTGAGGACAAACACCCACTTTTTACCGTGTTCTTCAAAGAGAGGAATGGGATAGAAAGATGGCTTAGGGCTTTGGAGTTTTTATTTTCAATTTTCATTGTATATAATTATTTCTAACAGATATGTATATATGACACGTGTAGTTAGGGAAATAACTGTAGTTAGAAAAAACAAATTAGGTGAAAGCAGGTCATTAAAGCCTTCCCTGAGAAGTACGCCACCGGATGAGTCCCACGAAGGAAAAAGATGTCCATCACAACACATGTAATATCTGTGTGATTTCTATGTGTTTGCCTGTGAAGAAGCTAAGGTCTTCCAATAATGTGGATCGTGTAAGACAGGCACACATATTATTTGCCTTTAACATGTTCCTTGTATTAACTGGGCTCCTGAGAGGACAGGCCACGGACACATATGGGGGTGGTCAGGCTACGGGCAAATAACGTGCTGCCCTACAGAGCTCCTTGCAGCACCTGTTGGGTAGCATCTGCAAGTAGTCAGAACTCAAACTGACTTCCTTGGAAATTCTCCCGGAAACTGTTGGGTAGGGTGGAGACGGGCAATACATCCAGCAGCTACTTTTGGTGATCTTGAGAAGATACCCACCAAGAAGGGCTCCTGATGGCTACCTGAGCTCAATTATGATAACAGAGCCTAGCAGCCATTTCTAAACAGGGGCCTCTCAGGCAAACTGCCCTTCAGGGAGAAGCCTGCTCTAAGCTGCGTGCCTCCCACACTGAACTGAACATTCTGCCTGCACTGTGTTCCTATCATCTGAGCTGACCTGTACAAAGGAGATCCTGGAATTGCAGACTGTAGCAGAGCAGAGCTATCAAGCCAGAGAGGGGCCTCGCCCCAGGGCCATCTCAAAGCCATGCAGACGCACAGCCATGCTGTCTCTTAATTGAGCTGTAACACTAATGAGCTTCACCCCATAGCTCTGCTGTATCACAATTGAGCTGTTTACATTGAATAAACTCCCTCTTTCACCACACCACAAATTGAATATCCTTTTGGCATTGAATTAGCACCAATGATAATCAGCTGACACTCTGTTGTTGCGAACATTGCCTCTTTCCAGGACATGAGCCTCAGTCCCCCTAGGGTTGTGTAAGAGGCAGATCCCAAGCCCAGTCGGATCCTAGTTTGAAGGGAGCCTAAAACCAGAAGCAAGGCTAGAACCAGAAGCAAGAAATGGAGTCAGGGCAAGGAGCTCTTTGGCAACCCCACAGGGTTTCTTAGCAGTCGTCAGTCAGAACAGGGGTCAGAGACACTGGGGTCCTCAAAGGAAAGATGGGAGCACATCTAGAAGAAAGATTAGTATGGGCGCAGGGGTCAGATCCAAGCCACACAACTGGCCCTAAGTCACAGGTTTTGTAAGCCTGAGATCCAGGGCCCTAAACTAAGATGAGACCAGCATTGGGGCAGGGCCCAGAGGTATTCTGGTTGTCAGAGCACAAGCTGAGCCCAAGCCAAGCAGGGAACCAACCCCGTCCCTTGTGAATACTGGTTTCTGGCCTAGTTTTAAGGAGGAGAAACGTGGCCCCAATAGGTATAGGGAGGTGGCCACTGTGGGTACCACTAATTAATTGCCGCATAAATTCCTTATTCTGGAGAGGAAACAACATCTCTTAGAACACAAACCAAAAAAGCATGGGGGTGAGCGGAATAAAAACACTCCGTTGTGTAATTAGTTGGATAAACATGTGGTTTTTTTTCCACTCCTCTCCAACCGTAGATTCTTCTCCTCTCCATCTTGACAAGCTGGTTCCTGGGTGGGAATATGCCCAATGAGAAAAGGATAGGGAGCAGGAAAATTCTTAAGTCACACATGCGGCCATGATGGTCTAATACATGCCTTCTCTGGGCTTGAATATAAAACTCACCCTCACGTGAGTGCTTTCGAAAGTTCCTTGGACATCTCTCACTGCTACTTCTCTGTTATCCTGAGAATTTCAACTCTTTTCTGGACAGCACCTCCTCGACCATCCCTAAGATATCCCCATCCTGTCTGTCTCACACACACTCATATGTGATGGTTATTCTTTGACTACATGCTTTCACCTCAGACAGACCCTAATGCAAATTTATCCTAGGGTTCCATATTTACTGTTTTGCAGAGATGCATTTGAACAACAGTGAGACTTTTTTAAAAGGTTATGCTCCAAATTGAACTTCATTCTATGGCATGTAATGGTATATTGAGCTTCTAAACTATTTCAAAATTGTCTGACATTTTGGAAATGACAAAACTTATACTAAATAGGTCAACTGATGATAAAATCTGGAAAAATCTGCGCCTCTCAAATATACAGTAAACTACTCCTTGCTCATGATCCTTTTCAAGGGAGACGTGAATTCCTCACCAAGCATATAGATGGTTTTCTAAGTATAATAATTCTAATTGAGGCCTTCCATACTATGTGAATTGAAAATTCAGGAAATTGGCCATTTTGCTGCCAGTGATGTCCAAATCAACTTGAGCACTGGAATTATATCAGCAAATTTTTAGTCACAAGGTTCTGCAGCTTCACTACAAACCTATTAAATCAGAATCTAGACTGCTGGGTTCCAGGAAATCTAAGGTTTTTAGACTCTTTTCGGTCATTCTGATAAACTGCTTAAACGATTGCCTTCTTGGTAACTGGAACATCTGCAAGTCTATTCACTGAACTCTTATGGTGTTCCACCTTCAAATCTTTTCTCCCATTGTCTACTGAACATTAAAATATAGGTCATTTAGAGAAAGTCAACACCTCAACTAGTCAAGTCATGTCAAAACAGCCAATCATATATTTTAGTCTCTCCGTTCTCTGAAAAATTTACATCACAAAGTACAGAAATTTGAAAGATGGAATGAGAATGAACATGTCATAGACAACTGTGGTCCTCATTAATCTTTCAGATTTCAAAATTTATCTTAGTTACTTTTTATCTTAAACTTTTATAAACTGATGCTGGAGTTTAAGAAAGTCTTCATTATAATCAAGATTTATTGTAACAAAGCAATTTACTTTGGTTGTGGAATTTGTTGGTTTGGGGCCCTGGATGTAACTCACAGAACACTGAAAAATATATCTGGGTTCACATCAGCGCACAAAAGAGAAGAGGCTAATCGTAGAGCTTGCTTCACCACAGAAACTTTAAAAAATTACATAAAATGGTCAAAATCAACACTGACAGAACTCTAGAAAACAAGCCAAGCTTTACATCAACAAAGTGAACACTAAACCTGGGCGGAAAAATAAGCAACTTAAAATGATAGAATGTTTTGTGGCATTTTCATTTGCCTTTGTTTCAACCCTCTGCCTGGTAAGTACAGTGCTGGTCGTGGTCTTCCAGAAGGGGGCCTGTATTCCTGATGTGGGACGCGGGGCTGTGTTTCAGAGGGCACAGAACAGACCTTGTTCACAAAGAGTTATTTGTATGTTCTAACCTGTCTGAAAGCTAGAAGACTGACACAAAGCACTGCCCCCTTTTGAATACTTCAGAACTCACTCATGGTGAAAAAAGGCAGGAAGTCAACAAAAGCAATGGAAGGCAAACTGACAACCCACAGCCAGTAAGGACAAAACATTATAGATTGAGGCACACAATAGACCAGTGAAAGCCATGGGTGAAGAGCTAGAGAGGGAGTGTCTTTGTAAAATTGAGGTATTCAAAGGCACTCATGTGTGCTGGAAACTTAGACACACACATCCTCAAGGCAGAATGCCTGCTCAGGAAAGACACAAGAAAACTCTAAGCTTTCACCATTGGCTGATCTCAGGGCTCAGTGTAGCAGGAATTAAAGGCTAAGGAGGACGTATAAATGGCCTGGCTACACACTGAAGGAGTGCCCCAGATTTGCAAAGCCAGAAAAATTTAGGATTTTAAAAATATAATTAAATCTCTCTCTCTCTCTCTCTCTCTCTCTCTCTCTCTCTCTCTCTCTTTTTCTTTTTATTTTTTGTTTCTAATGTTCAAGAAAATTTAGGTCAAACACTAGCTGAACAGGAGCTACAGGTACAGAGACTTAAGAGATCACAAATGATAAAGAATACAGACCTGTAAAATTGTTGCTAAAGTTCATTAAACAAGCAGCTACAACCTACAAGCAACAGAAACCCTAAGGAGGGAGAAAACCTTGATTGAAAAGACTACATGATAATATTCAGGATGTCTAGTTTTCAATGAAAAATTACAAAGCATGGAAAAGAAATTTGGCCCATTCACACAAAAATTAAAGTTAACTGTCATTGTCTCTGAGGAAGCACACTGATTGGAATTACTAGAGAAAGATTTTTAATCATGTATCTCAAATATGTTGAAATAGTTAAAGGGAGTCATAAGAATAATGTGTGAACAAACAGAAAATATCAATCAAGAGACAGAAATTATTAAAAAGAGCCAAATACGAATCCTAGTGATGAGAAGTATAATAATTAAAATGCTCCCTACAGGATTTCAATAGCAGAATTGTATAAACAGAATAAAGAATCTGTAACCTGGAAAATAGACCTAAAGAAATTATTCAGTTGGAAGAGCTAAAACGCAAAAGGATGAAGAAAATACACAGAGCCCGAGAGTTCAACCAAACCAACATACAGTGGGAATCCCAGAAGAAGAGAAGGCAGAAACAAACAAACAAACAAACAAAAAAAACCATAAAGAGTTCTTCCCGTAAGCAGCCTGAGGTCACCTCTGAAAATGGTTCACTACTCGCTTGACTCAGAGAACCCCACAAAATCATGTAAATCAAGAGGTTCGCATCTACCTGTTCATTTTAAGAACACTCGTGAAACTGCCCAGGCCAACAAGGGTGTGCATATCTGAAAAGTCACCAAGTATCTAAAGGATGTCACATTACAAAAGCAATGTGTGCTGTCCCGTCGTTATAACGGTGGAGTTAGGAGGTGTGCCCAGGCCAAACAATAGGGTTGGACACACAGTCCAACCCAAAAAGAGAGCAGAATTTTCACTGCACATGCTTAAAAATGCAGAGAGCAATGCTGAACTTAAGGGTTCAGATGTAGACTCTCTGGTCATTGAACACATCCGGGTGAACAAAGCTCTCAAGATGCAGCCCAGAACTTACAGAGCTCAGGGGGGTATTAACCCATACAGGAGCTCTCCCTGCAACACACAGATGATCCTAACTGAGAAAGAGCAGATTGTTATTGTTCCTAAACCAGAAGAGGAGGTTGCACAGAAGGAAAAGATCTCTGAGAAGAAAGTGAAGAAACTAAAACTTATGGCCCGGGAATGAGTTCAGCATCAAATAAATGCTAATAAAAGTAAAAGCAGAAAAGAAAGCATAAAGAATATTTAAAGAAACCATAGCTGAAAACTTTCTAAATTTGAGAAAAGATGCAGATCTACATATTCTAGAAGCTTAATGAACTCCAAAAATTATAAATCAAAGAGGTTCATACACACATCACCAAACTCTTGAAAGCCACGGACAAACAATCTGGAAAGCAGCAAACAAAGAAACAAAAAACCAGTCAGTACAAAGGATCTGCAATGAGATGCACAGCATGTTGCTCGTCAGACACTATGGAGGCCAGAAAGCAGGGCAATGACATTTCGAAATTGCTGGACTGGGTTCTGGTTTAAGACGGCCACGTAGGAATATCCTGAACTCATCTCCCCCCACATACACACCACATTTACAGCTGTATAAGGAACAATTTACTCTGAGAAAGAAAACTAACAACTGGTAGAGCGACCCCTGCTCATCGGGTAAACAAGAGGGAAAAGGAATCCACGCGGTTAGGAAGGGCTGACAAAGTCTCGCCATAAACCCCACCCCCCGCACACTGTACTTGCTGCATAGCTAATGTGGTGAGAGGCTGCCAGGTGGGACAGGGCTGACATAGGACGTTTCCATCACCACAAACAGTTCTATCAGACATCACTGCTGTGGAAGTTTGGAGTCCTACCTTTCCCGTATTGTCTCTTGTTTCTGAAAGGACTGTTTTGCTCATCCCCGCGGTGTTCCTTTCACACCTGCACTGATATCACTGAAGTCACCCTTGCCTCATCAGCATGGCTGATATATACCAGTCCTCATTCAGAGGAATTAATTTCTTGCCCTGCTCTAGGTAAAAGTGTATGAACTTTGTTGTTATAGAGGTTTGTACTCATAGTCTGCGTCCACCATTTTCTAACTGTGTGGCCTTGGGCAAATCATTCAATCGTATTCTATTTCCCCTTCTGTAAACTGTGGAAAATTCATACTTCACAGAGTTATGAGAATTAAATGAAATAACAGAAATTAAGGGCCTAATTCAGTACCTACTACATGTATGTGCTCAATAAATGTGATTTCCTTCCATCATATAACTTGTCTCCAGGTGTGACCAACTTACATAGAACCTGCCCTTCCAGGGGGAGGATTTACTGGTATCTCTAGGAACTCTGAACTTCAGAGGCAGAGGAGGACAGCTAATCACGCGGGGAAATCTAACATATGATTAAGAGATGGGTTTCCTTGCTTGGACATCATAGGCCAAGATTCAAGATTGCCAAACAAATTATACAGGTGCTTTGGTGGTAAAATTGTTTACGAAAACAGGTAAAGCCTCATTTGAGCGTAGCAGACAAGAAAATGTCCGAGGAAAATATGGTAAATGACTCCTGAACGAGAATATTGGAAAAGCAAAATGAGCCAGGTGAGACAGGTGTAGTCATCCTGAAATGACTCTCATGGGATAAACAGTAATTCTCTTTTTACAGACCCAGAAGACCATGAGACAGGCTGAGGGAATTTTCAGTGATTTCTACGCCACAATCTTTCTTTCACCTGTAAATGAAATTGATGAAAGTGATTGACCGCCACTCTTATTCCTGAAATACAGTGCTACAAGACTGTTCCATGATGGAGATTATTTATTTATACATAAATAAAAAGTAGAAGGAAACTGAAGCACAGAACAAAGTTCTCTTGTGCACACCCACACACATGAACTTGTATCTGTGTGTCCAGCAGATTGTGCGTGCCCACCCACCCCCCAATGGGGACGGTTAGCCTGCCACCCCTGTGCTCTGTCTTCCCTCTCAGCCATCCTCAGCATGTCACTCTTTTGCAGGCCAGTTCTCCTCATTGTCACAAGCGGGTGTAACACTTGCCAGAGCAGTCAGATACAACAGCATGGAGGGGAGGAGAAGGACTATTATCCCATGTGCCTCTACAAAGAGTGAAATACGTGCTCTGGTGTTCATTGCTGCTTTATTTACGGTGGCCAAGACATGGAAACACCCAAAGTGTCCTTCGATAGATGATTGGATAAAGAAGTTGTGATATATATACACAATGGAATACTATTGGGCCGTAAGAAACGAGGAAATAGTGCCATTTGTGACAACATGGAGGGATCTTGAGATTCTTATGCTAAGCGAAATAAATTACAGAGAAAAAGTCGAGAACTATTTCATTTCACTGATATGTGGGATATAAAACTAAAGAAACAAAGAAACAAGACAAAGAAACAAAAACTCATAGACACAGACAATAGTTTAGTGGTTACAAGAGGGTAAGGAGGGAGAGAGGTGGTAGATGAGGGTAAGCAGGGTCAAATATATGGTAATGGAAGGAGAACCGACTCTGGGTGGTGGACACACAATGTGACACGAGTATATTGTAGGACAGAATTGTACTTGAAACCTATGTACTTTTACTAACCATTGGCATCCCAATACATTTTAATTAAAAAATCAAAAAAGGGACTCAGAAGACTTCTGACATTTCTCTGGGTGAAAATGCCCACATCTGATTCAGTAACTGACACGATAAACTGGATCACAATGACTGGCATGGATCACATGGAATTTCTTCCTGGGACATGGATAGTGTGACCTCTCTCAAGTCCCATGGGTTAGGGCTGGACAGTAGAACACAATAAATGCTCCGCCTCAGGAGAAAAGGTGGGACCAACTCTTAGGAACACAAGGATTTTCCTTCTGGTAATATTTCTTGGAACTCCGTTCTCTATGCTTCCCGTTGTGTAGGGAACAACACCCACTGCATTTCTCCAAAGCCAACCTTGGATAATATTGACTGTCCTGTAATATACTCTCTCTGTTCTTGGCATAGTATGGACCTTACCTGAAGTTGTCCTGAATTAACTTTTTCCATTCATTGTTATTCTTCATCTATAGAGGAAATAAAGTGAAGGCGACAATCTATTTCTTCTGGGAAATTAGTTTTTTGTACGCACAGCCTCCCCTGAAAGAACACACACAATAGCCTGTTACATGCCCTCTCACGTGTACCATGAAGCTTTCTGCTGGCCACTTCACCGGACTCTCAAGACATCCCAAATCTAACAGTAATTACACACAGTTTCCTTGTAGATAGAAAAATGTTATAGGGCCACGTAAGGAATCTCTCCTCTTACACATATCTCTTCAGTTACTATTGTGTTTTTCTGCTTGGGACTAGAGGCGTAAAAATTAATAAAAACAGACGTAATTCATGACCTTGTGGAATTGAGTCTAGCAGGAAAGACAGACATTCACCAATCATAACAAGCAAATGAAAAATTATAACCATGATCAGTGCCAAGAAGGAGAGAAGCAAGAGAAGTCAGAACGGGTGCCATGAGGACGTGAAGCTTAAGCTTTTATTGTAGGAAGACAGCAGCCAACTGTGTAAGTAGTAGAGGGGTAGGAGCATGATCCAGACAGAAGGAATAGCATGGGAGAAGGTTCTGTGACAAGAGAGAATGGCACAGCCTGAAAAAGGCCAAAGAGGTGGGAGCATAGAAAGAAAGGTGCGGGAGGTGGTGCTGGGAAAGCCAGCATCTGAGATGGAAGCCAGATCACGCAGGCCCGGGTCACTCACAGTTCGAATTTTAGTCTTTCTCCTATGTGTAGAGGGCAATTTCTGAAATGTCTTATCTAGGGGATGGCACGATCAGATTAGCATTTGAAAGGGTTATTCTGCCCAGTAGAGATCATCCTGGAGGCAGCAAAGCCAGTTTTCAGGCTAATGCAATATACCACATGAGAGACGTTGCTATCTTAGACTAGGGTGGAAACCGAGGGAAGCGAAGAATTCAGAAGAGAGTCCGGACGTAAGACATAGCCAGAATTCCGTGATGGATTGGGTGAGAGGTAAGGTAGCAGGGCCTGGTGAATGGTGGTGCCCATTAACGAAAATGGAACATAGAAATAGGACTGGGTTTGGAGGTAGATGAACAAGTTTGAGAACTGCTGAGCTGAAGGAATCTCTGAGACAGCCAAGTGCACATGTCAAGAAACTAACTGGATCTATAGATCAGGAAGGACTCAGAGGATTAAAACGGAGACATCTATTTATGACTCAACTTCACATAGGTGATAATTTAAACTTTGGGCATAGGTGAGATAAACCAGAGCAAAGAGTAAATTCAGTGGCTGGGAAGCGGGATACACGTCTGCAGATGGGACCGAGAGGTAGCCAGAGAGGAAGTGAGGAAACAAGGTGAGGGCTGGGTCATAGAAGGCAAGGAAAGAGAGAATGGTTCGAAAGGAAGCCAGTGACCCGCTGCCCTGAATGATGCTAAGACCTCAAGGAGAATGAGGCCTGGACAGTGTGCACTGGATTTTACTGCAGGGACGTAACTGGTGACTTCACTGAAAGGTGTTGACAATAGGCGGAGGCGAGATGGAAACGGGTTAGGCAGTAAGTGGGTGGTGAGGCAGTGGATGCTGTGAGTCCTAATAAGTTTTGAAGGAGTTTGGAGGTGGAGGGGAGGGATATAGTAGGGTAGCGGGGGCAGTGTGAGAGCGCCAAGCATACTCACTTTTAATGGGAGACTCTTGAACATATTTAAAAGCTAAAGCGAGGATTCAGTTGGAAGTACAGACTAAAGTTACGAAATAGAGAACAGGCTGTTACTACTGTAAAGACCTAGAGAAAGAACAGGAAGATGGGATCCAAAACACAAGTGGAGGGATTGGCCGTTGAGGAAAAGACCTGTCTAAGCTGGGAAGGACGGAAGGAGAGACTTGATATAGTGGGAGGAGTCCAGCAGGTGGGGGCCAGAATCCAGCAGCCCTGGAAGCCAGGCCACCTGTGGATTATTCAGCTGAATGAGAAATGCATTTCTAAGTCCTTTGGACCACATATTCTAACACCTGTAAATTAAGCAGAAAAATAAAATTATAACAAACATGCTTAATCTGATGTCATCTCATCATTTTCAGGCATTGTCCCAAACTCACTATCAGGGGTCAGTTTCAGAATGACAAAACTGACACAAAAGGATTTCACAATTTTGATTTGTTTTAAAACCAGACCACAGAAAATGTGATCATAAATATTTGGCCAAATGCTATTTTGTAGTCAATTGGAGAAATCTAAATTCCATTTGTAGGATAACTAGAAAAGCCAGCAGGAGGGCAGTGAGATGCAATCTGTTTTGATAATTGGCCTTGGCCATCCAATTTCAGAAATGCATTCGAAATCTGCTAACAAACACATAAAGCCTGATCCAAAGCTTGCCAATAAATTCCTAGTATTTATTGTTTCTTACTGCGTGGCCTGTGAATAACTGGAGTCGTGTTGCTCTTTCCTTTTCACAAAAAAAGAAATCTGAGGAGTCTTTGTGAGAAAAGGTTAATCAAAGGGCCACTATATGTGGTTCTGAATTTGAAACTTACCCTGTAATCGAACATTCGTGAGTAAAATTACTGCAGCATCCACTTTATTCGTTAGCGTCATGCCTCCCAAATTGAAGCCTTTGTACAAGTAATGCAAATCAGAAAACTTATTCCACTTGTGGGTTATTATTTAATGCAGTGACCCTAGTTTTATAGAGTGTGACTCCATATTTGAGGGAAGGTTATAACCAACTCTCACCCTACAGCTTGTAATCTTAAAAGAGAAAATGTCAAAGTTGAAAAAGCAATGTGACAAATTTTTAAAAATGGGAAACTGAGGCCATCTTGTAGTTATGGAGAATTAAAAATAAAAACTTTATCTCACATTTTTTTAACACACATTAAAGACTCATGGCCGAACCAGGCCCAGTTGGAATAACTGTTACCCTATGTTCTGCAACAACCATGTGGAGCCT